>NC_092339.1:350772678-351081071 GCF_046630445.1 Rutidosis leptorrhynchoides
CTCACCTTTTTCAACTAGTCCATGCCAATTATTACGTCAAAACTCCCTAACTCGACTGGTATTAAATCAATTTTAAACGTTTCATCCCCCAGTTTAATTTCTCTCTCCCGACATATATTATCTGCTGAAATTAATTTACCGTTTGCTAATTCGAGTAAAAATTTACTATCCAAAGGCGTCAATGGGCAACTTAATTTAGCACAAAATTCTCAACTCATATAGCTTCTATCTGCACCCAAATCAAATAAAACATAAGCAGATTTATCGTCAATAAGAAACGTACCCGTAACAAGCTCCGGGTCTTCCTGTGCTTCTGCCGCATTAATATTGAAAACTCTTTCACGGCCCTGCCCATTAGTATTCACCTGATTCGGGCAATTTCTAATAATGTGGCCCGGTTTTCCACATTTATAACAAACAGTGTTGGTATTACTTGCTCCGACACTATTCATTTCGGCATTACTTGTTCCGACATTATTTGTTCCTTTAGTTCTGTTAAACTTTGGTCCGTAGACCTCACACTTTGTCGCGCTATGACCATTTCTTTTACACCTATTGCAAAATGTCGTGCAAAACCCCTGATGATTTTCTTCACACCTATGACATGGCTGTTTTTGATTTTTGTTGCCGTTGTTGTTATTGAGGTTGTTGTTGGGATTGTTATTGTTGTTGAGATGGTTGTTGTAGTTGTTGTTGTTGTTGAGATGTTTGTTGTAGTTATTGTTAGGATTGCGGTTATTGTTGCGATTGTTGTTGCGGTTGTTGGGATAGTTGTTGGGATTATGGTTGTAATTGTTGTTGTTTTTGTACTGGTGACTCTTGTCACCGTTTTCCTCCCACTTCCTCTTGAGTTGTTTCGTGTTGGCTTCTTTGGCCACCTGCTCTTTAATTCTTCCCTCAATCTGATTTATGAGTTTATGAGCCATTCGACTTGTCTTCTATATAAAAGCAGGCTCGTGTGCACTCACATCTTCTTGAATCCTTACTGGTAACCCTTTTACAAATGCGTCGATCTTCTCTTCTTTATCTTCGAATGCTCCCGGACACAATAGACACAACTCTGTGAATCGTCGTTCATATGTGGTAACGTCGAACCCTTGTGTTCGTAATTCTCTAAGTTCTGCCTTGAGTTTATTGACTTCGTTTCTAGGACGGTACTGCTCGTTCATCAATTTCTTGAATGCCGACCACGGTAGTGCGTAAGCATCATTTTGCCCTACCTGTTCAAGATAGGTGTTCCACCACGTTAACGCAGTACCTGTGAAGGTATGCGTAGCGTACTTAACTTTGTCCTCTTCAGTACACTTACTTATGGAAAACACCGATTCGACTTTCTCGGTCCACCGTTTCAATCCAATTGGTCCTTCGGTTCCATCAAATTCTAAAGGTTTGCAGGTAGTGAATTTTTTGTAGGAGCATCCTACATGATTTCTCGCGCCGTTAGCTGCATTGCTAGATTGAGAGTTATTGTTGGTATGTAGCGCAGCCTGTACTGCGGCTATGTTTGCAGCAAGAAAGGTACGAAATTCCTCTTCGCTCATATTCATGGTGTGTCGAGTAGTCGGTGCCATTTCCTTCAAAATAGCCAACTGAATCGAGTTAATCATACAGAATATTAAGAGTAGTCAATAGTATTTCGTAGCATAATATGAACTCATTTATAAAAGCTTTTTCTTCATATTAGCATTTTATAAGTTTAAATTCGGGTACTACCTACCCGTTAAGTTCATACTTAGTAGCTAATATACAATTCAACTACTACAATTCCATATGAAAAACTGATTATAATAATATATCACATAAAAATATTCTTCCAACTTACAACTTCGCTATATTACATATAACATGAAATATAGTACACTTTGATACAGGACAGTTTTGAAGATAAACCTAGTTAATACGCAAGTTGTTTAGCAAAGGAAATAAAGATACGTAATTCATAAGTCCAGAAACAATTCATGCATTCTGGTTTTACTAAGACGACTTCCCATCCTTGGTCCTGTGGAAAATAACCATTATCACCATTGGCTAGGCAGCATGTTGTAATTTCATCAAAATGACGAGGGTTTCATAATGTCCAACAGCCCTGTAATAATCTAAAAACCTTGTTTCTCACCCCAACTACTGAATCCGTCACTTGTGGGAAAGTTTTATTTAAAAGTTGCAATCCGATGTTCTTTTTCTCACTTTGGTAAGAAGCGAACATCACTAACCCGTAAGCATAACATGCTTCTTTATGTTGCATGTTAGAAGCTCTTTCTAATTCAAGAAATCCTATGTTGGGATATGTTGAGTCAAAATAGGTTCTTAACCCGTAGCATAAAATTGCATTTGGGTTCCCCGCATTTAACGCTTTAAAGAAAACACGGCGTAACTTACGGTCTCCCCAATGTGATATACCCCACCTATCAAAGGAAATCCTTTTATAGACTAAGGCATTTTTAGAAAGTCTTTCAAATGTTTGACAAGTTAATTTCGCCATAACTAATTGTGCTGATGAATTCTGACCGACTCTAGACAAGATTTCTTCAATCATATCCTCTGATAGGTCTTCTAAAATATTCGGTTGTCTACCCTTAACGTCCATTTTGTTTTTATACTGTAAAATAGACAAGGATTAGATTCGTAAAAGATAATTAACAAATAATACAATCAATTTTTACATAGAACATAAAAGTACAAGCACACTACAATACATATAATACACAACATGATTACAACCCTCAAATCTGATTCACTGGTTTCTTCTTCTTCGGACTTGGTTCGTTTTCCTAATTTTCTAGGAATATATGGTGTTCCTCTAATACGAGACGTCTTTTTCCACAATGGTTTAGAAAAACCTGGTGGTTTAGAGGTTCCCGGGTTATTGTTACACTTTAGGAAATACGGACATTGCCGATACATATAAAGTTCATCAAGGTTGGAATCAGGTTTCTCTATTTTTATACCTTTTCCCTTATTATTTTCTTTTGCTTTATTAAATTGGGTCGAGGTAATTTCTATAACATCATCGGAATCCTCATCGGGATCCGATTCATCGGAAAATTGATAATCTTCCCAATATTTTGCTTCCTTGGCGAAAACACCATTGACCATTATTAACTTTGGTCCGTTGGTTGAGGATTTTCTTTTATTTAATCGATTTACTATAGGTATCAATATTTCTTCCTCCGGAACCTCTTCTTCTTCCGGTTCCTCCTCTTCCGGTTCCTCCTCTTCCGATTCCTCCTCTTCCGGTTCCTCCTCTTCCGGTTCCTCTTCAGGAATTTGTGAATCTTCCCAAAATATATTCGACTCTTCATTATTATTAGGTGAATCGATGGAATTTGTACTAGTGGTAGACATCTATCACACAATATCAAACATATTAAGAGGGTAATATATCACATAATTACATGTTAATAATATATAATTTCCAACAAAAGTGTTAAGCAATCGTTTTTAAAGAAAACACGGTCGAAGTCCAGACTCACTAATATATCCTAAAAAACTCGATAAGACACACTAATGCAAATTTCTGGTTCTCTAAGACCAACGCTCGGATACCAACTGAAATGTCCCGTTCATATTGATTATAAACGTTCCATATTAATTGATTTCGTCACGAGGTTTTGACCTCTATATGAGACGTTTTTCAAAGACTGCATTCATTTTTAAAACAACCATAACCTTTATTTTATCGATAAAAGTTTAAAAAGCATTACGTAGACCATTACATAATTGTTTACAATAAGAATATATTACATCAAAAAATAAGTTTCTTGAATGCAGTTTTTACATAATATCATACAAGCATGGACTCCAAATCTTTTCCTTATTCTAGTATGCAACAGCGGAAGCTCTTAATAATCACCTGAGAATAAACATGCTGAAAACGTCAACAAAAATGTTGGTGAGTTATAGGTCTAACCTATATATTATCAAATCATAATAATAGACCACAAGATTTCATATTTCAATATACATCCCATACATAGAGATAAAATTCATTCATATGGTGAACACCTGGTAACCGACATTAACAAGATGCATATAAGAATATCCCCTATCATTCCGGGAAATCCTTCGGACATGATAAAAACAACATCGAAGTACTAAAGCATCCGGTACTTTGGATGGGGTTCGTTAGGCCTAATAGATCTATTTTTAGGATTCGCGTCAATTAGTAGATCGGTTTACTAACTCTTAGGTTACCAAGCAAAAGGGGCATATTCGGCTTCGATCATTCACCCATATAATGTAGTTTCACGTACTTGTGTCTATTTCATAAAACATTTATAAAACTGCATGTATTCTCATCCCAAAATATTAGATTTTAAAAGTGGGACTATAACTCTCTTTCACAGATTTTTACTTCGTCGGGAAGTAAGACTTGGCCACTGGTTGATTCACGAACCTATAATAATATATACATATATATCAAAGTATGTTCAAAATATATTTACAACACTTTTAATATATTTTGATGTTTTAAGTTTATTAAGTCAGCTGTCCTCGTTAGTAACCTACAACTAGTTGTCCACAGTTAGATGTACAGAAATAAATTGATAAATATTATCTTGAATCAATCCACGACCCATTGTATACGTATCTCAGTATTGATCACAACTCAAACTATATATATTTTGGAATCAACCTCAACCCTGTATAGCTAACTCCAACATTCACATATAGAGTGTCTATGGTTGTTCCGAAATATATATAGATGTGTCGACATGATAGGTCGAAACATTGTATACGTGTCTATGGTATCTCAAGATTACATAATATACAATACAAGTTGATTAAGTTATGGTTCGAAAAGATTTGTTACCAATTTTCACGTAGCTAAAATGAGAAAAATTATCCAATCTTGTTTTACCCATAACTTCTTCATTTTAAATCCGTTTTGAGTGAATCAAATTGCTATGGTTTCATATTGAACTCTATTTTATGAATCTCAACAGAAGAATTATAGGTTTATAGTCGGAAAAATAAGTTACAAGTCGCTTTTGTAAAGGTAGTCATTTCAGTCGAAAGAACGACGTCTAGATGACCATTTTAGAAAACATACTTCCACTTTGAGTTTAACCATAATTTTTGGATATAGTTTCATGTTCATAATAAAAATAATTTCTCAGAATAACAACTTTTAAATCAAAGTTTATCATAGATTTTAATTAACTAACCCAAAACAGCCCGCGGTGTTACTACGACGGCGTAAATCCGATTTTACGGTGTTTTTCGTGTTTCCAGGTTTTAAATCATTAAGTTAGCATATCATATAGATATAGAACATGTGTTTAGTTGATTTTAAAAGTCAAGTTAGAAGGATTAACTTTTATTTGCGAACAAGTTTAGAATTAACTAAACTATGTTCTAGTGATTACAAGTTTAAACCTTCGAATAAGATAGCTTTATATGTATGAATCGAATGATGTTATGAACATCATTACTACCTCAAGTTCCTTGGATAAACCTACTGGAAATGAGAAAAATAGATCTAGCTTCAAAGGATCCTTGAATGGCTTGAAAGTTCTTGAAGCAGAATCATGACACGAAAACAATTTCAAGTAAGATTTCCCCTCGAAATAAGATTGTTATAGTTATAGAAATTGAATTAAAGTTTGAATATGATTATTACCTTGTATTAGAAAGATAACCTACTGTAAGTAACAAAGGTTTCTTGATCTTGGATGATTACTTGGAATGGATTTAGAAAACTTGGAAGTAAACTTGCAATCTTAGAAGTATTCTTGATTTTATGAAATCAGAACTTTTGGAATTTATGAAGAAAACTTAGAACTTGAAGATAGAACTTGAGAGAGATCAATTAGATGAATAAAATTGAAGAATGAAAGTGTTTGTAGGTGTTTTTGGTCGTTGGTGTATGGATTAGATATAAAGGATATGTAATTTTGTTTTCATGTAAATAAGTCATGAATGATTACTCATATTTTTGTAATTTTATGAGATATTTCATGCTAGTTGCCAAATGATGGTCCCCACATATGTTAGGTGACTCACATGGGCTGCTAAGAGCTGATCATTGGAGTGTATATACCAATAGTACATACATCTAAAAGCTATGTATTGTACGAGTACGAATACGGGTGCATACGAGTAGAATTGTTGATGAAACTGAACGATGATGTAATTGTAAGAACTTTTGTTAAGTAGAAGTATTTTGATAAGTGTCTTGAAGTCTTTCAAAAGTGTATGAATACATATTAAAACACTACATGTATATACATTTTAACTGAGTCGTTAAGTCATCGTTAGTCGTTACATGTAAATGTTGTTTTGAAACCTTTAGGTTAACGATCTTGTTGAATGTTATTAACCCATTGTTTATTATAACAAATGAGATGTTAAATTGTTATATTATCATGATATTATGATATATAATATATCTTAGTATGATGTATATACAGTTAAATGTCGTTACAACGATAATCGTTACATATATGTCTCGTTTCGAAATCATTAATTTAGTAGTCTTATTTTTACATATGTATTTCATTGTTAATACACTTAATAATATATTTACTTATCATTTAACATAATTAACCAAGTGTATCAATATCTTAATATGATTCATATGTACCTAGTAAGACGTTGTTATAACGATAATCGTTATATATATCGTTTTCGAGTTTCTTAAATTAATAGTCTCATTTTTATGTATATAACTCATTGTTAAAATACCTAATGAGATACATACTTATAATAAAATCATGTTAACTATATATATAATCATATATATGTCATCGTATAGTTTTTACAAGTTTTAATGTTCGTGAATCACCGGTCAACTTGGGTGGTCAATTGTCTATATGAAACCTATTTCAATTAATCAAGTCTTAACAAGTTTGATTGCTTAACATGTTGGAAACACTTAATCATGTAAATAAAAATTTCATTTAATATATATATAAACATGGAAAAGTTCGGGTCACTACAGTACCTACCCGTTAAATAAATTTCGTCCCGAAATTTTAAGCAGTTGGAGGTGTTGACGTATCTTCTGGAAATAAATGCTGGTATTTCTTCTTCATCTGATCTTCTCATTCCCAGGTGAACTCGAGTCCTCTACGAGCATTCCATCGAACCTTAACAAATGGTATCTTGTTTTGCTTAAGTCTTTTAACCTCACTATCCATTATTTCGACGGGTTCTTCGATAAATTGAAGTTTTTCATTGATTTGGATTTCATCTAATGGAATAGTGAGATCTTCTTTAGCAAAACATTTCTTCAAATTCGAGACGTGGAAAGTGTTATGTACAGCTGCGAGTTGTTGAGGTAACTCAAGTCGGTAAGCTACTGGTCCGACACGATCAATAATCTTGAATGGTCCAATATACCTTGGATTTAATTTCCCTCGTTTACCAAATCGACAACGCCTTTCCAAGGTGCAACTTTAAGCATGACCATCTCTCCAATTTCAAATTCTATATCTTTTCTTTTAATGTCAGCATAGCTCTTTTGTCGACTTTGGGCGGTTTTCAACCGTTGTTGAATTTGGATGATCTTCTCGGTAGTTTCTTGTATTATCTCCGGACCCGTAATCTGTCTATCCCCCACTTCACTCCAACAAATCGGAGACCTGCACTTTCTACCATAAAGTGCTTCAAACGGTGCCATCTCAATGCTTGAATGGTAGCTGTTGTTGTAGGAAAATTCTGCTAACGGTAGATGTCGATCCCAACTGTTTCCGAAATCAATAACACATGCTCGTAGCATGTCTTCAAGCGTTTGTATCATCCTTTCACTCTGCCCATCAGTTTGTGGATGATAGGTAGTACACATGTCTAGACGAGTTCCTAATGCTTGCTGTAATGTCTTCCAGAATCTTGAAATAAATCTGCCATCCCTATCAGAGATAATAGAGATTGGTATTCCATGTCTGGAGACGACTTCCTTCAAATACAGTCGTGCTAACTTCTCCATCTTGTCATCTTCTCTTATTGGCAGGAAGTGTGCTAATTTGGTGAGACGATCAACTATTACCCAAATAGTATCAAAACCACTTGCAGTCCTTGGCAATATAGTGATGAAATCCATGGTAATGTTTTCCCATTTCCATTCCGGGATTTCGGGTTGTTGAAGTAGACCTGATGGTTTCTGATGCTCAGCTTTGACCTTAGAACACGTCAAACATTCTCCTACGTATTTAGCAACATCGGCTTTCATACCCAGCCACCAAAAATATTTCTTGAGATCCTTGTACATCTTCCCGTTCCAGGATGTATTGAGTATCTGGTTTTATGAGCTTCTCTAAGTACCATTTCTCTCATATCTCCAAATTTTGGTACCCAAATCCTTTCAGCCCTATACCGGGTTCCGTCTTCCCGAATATTAAGATGCTTCTCCGATCCTTGGGGTATTTCATCCTTTAAATTTCCCTCTTTTAAAACTCCTTGTTGCGCCTCCTTTATTTGAGTAGTAAGGTTATTGTGAATTATTATATTCATAGATTTTACTCTAATGGGTTCTCTGTCCTTCCTGCTCAAGGCGTCGGCTACCACATTTGCCTTCCCCGGGTGGTAACGAATCTCAAAGTCGTAATCATTCAACAATTCAATCCACCTACGCTGCCTCATATTCAGTTGTTTCTGATTAAATATGTGTTGAAGACTTTTGTGGTCGGTATATATAATACTTTTGACCCCATATAAGTAGTGCCTCCAAGTCTTTAATGCAAAAACAACCGCGCCTAATTCCAAATCATGCGTCGTATAATTTTGCTCGTGAATCTTCAATTGTCTAGACGCATAAGCAATCACCTTCGTTCGTTGCATTAATACACAACCGAGACCTTGCTTTGATGCGTCACAATAAATCACAAAATCATCATTCCCTTCAGGCAATGACAATATAGGTGCCGTAGTTAGCTTTTTCTTCAATAACTGAAACGGTTTCTCTTGTTCATCCTTCCATTCAAATTTCTTCCCTTTATGCGTTAATGCAGTCAAGGGTTTTGCTATTCTGGAAAAGTCTTGGATGAACCTTCTATAGTAACCAGCTAGTCCTAAAAACTGGCGTATGTGTTTCGGAGTTTTCGGGGCTTCCCACTTTTCAACAGTTTCTATCTTTGCCGGATCCACCTTAATACCTTTTTTGTTTACTATGTGACCGAGGAATTGAACTTCTTCCAACCAAAATGCTCACTTTGAAAATTTAGCGTACAATTCTTCCTTCCTCAATACTTCTAACACCTTTCTCAAATGTTCACCGTATTCTTGGTCATTCTTTGAGTAAATAAGTATGTCATCAATGAAAACAATGACAAACTTGTCAAGGTATGGTCCACACACTCGGTTCATAAGGTCCATGAACACAGCTGGTGCATTAGTTAAACCAAATGGCATGACCATAAACTCGTAATGACCGTAACGTGTTCTGAAAGCAGTCTTTGGAATATCATCTTCTTTAACCCGCATTTGATGATACCCGAAACGTAAGTCAATCTTTGAATAAACAGACGAGCCTTGTAGTTGATCAAATAAGTCGTCGATTCTCGGTAGTGGGTAGCGGTTCTTGATGGTAAGTTTGTTCAACTCTCGGTAGTCGATACACAACCTGAATGTACCATCTTTCTTTTTGACAAACAAAACAGGAGCTCCCCACGGTGATGTGCTTGGTCGAATGAAACCACGCTCTAAAAGTTCTTGTAATTGGCTCTGAAGTTCCTTCATTTCACTAGGTGCGAGTCTGTATGGAGCACGAGCTATTGGTGCAGCTCCTGGTACAAGATCTATTTGAAATTCAACGGATCGATGTGGGGGTAATCCCGGTAATTCTTTCGGAAATACATTGGGAAATTCTTTTGCGACAGGAACATCATTGATGCTCTTTTCTTCAGTTTTTACTTTCTCGACGTGTGCTAGAACAGCATAGCAACCTTTTCTTATTAGTTTTTGTGCCATCAAATTACTAATAAGATGTAGCTTCGTGTTGCCCTTTTCTCCGTACACCATTAAGGGTTTTCCTTTTTCTCGTATAATGCGAATTGCATTTTTGTAACAAACGATCTCTGCTTTCACTTCTTTCAACCAGTCTATACCGATTATCACATCAAAACTCCCTAACTCTACTGGTATCAAGTCAATCTTAAATGTTTCGCTAACCAGTTTAATTTCTCGATTCCGACATATATTATCTGCTGAAATTAATTTACCATTTTATAATTCGAGTAAAAATTTACTATCCAAAGGCGTCAATGGACAACTTAATTTAGCACAAAAATCTCTACTCATATAGCTTCTATCCGCACCCGAATCAAATAAAACCTAAGCAGATTTATTGTCAATAAGAAATGTACCCGTAACAAGCTCCGGGTCTTCTTGTGCCTTTGTCGCATTAATATTGAAAACTCTTCCACGGCCTTGTCCATTCGTGTTCTCCTGGTTCGGGCAATTTCTAATAATGTGGCCCGGTTTTCCACATTTATAACAAACTACATTGGCATAACTTGCTCCGACACTACTTGCTCCGCCATTACTCGTTCCGACACCATTTGTTCCTTTCGTTCTGTTAACCCCTGGTCCGTAGACCTCACACTTCACCGCGCTATGACCATTTCTTTTACACTTGTTGCAAAATTTGGTGCAGAACCCAGAGTGATTCTTTTCACACCTTTGGCATAGCTGCTTCTGATTGTTGTTGTTGTTGCGGTTATTATTGTTGTTGGGATGATTGTTGTAGTTGCTGTTATTGTTGTTGTTGTTGTTGTTATTGTTGGGCCATTTATTGTAGTTGTGATTGATGTTGCGATTGTTGGGATAGTTGTTGCGATTATTGTTGTAATTGCTGTTGTTGTTGTATTGGTGATTCTTATCACCGTTTTCCTCCCACTTTCTTTTGACTTGCTTCACATTGGCCTCTTCAGCAGTCTGTTCTTTAATTCTTTCTTCAATCTGGTTCACTAGTTTGTGAGCCATTCTACATGCCTGTTGTATGGAGGCGGGCTCGTGTGAACTTATATCTTCTTGGATTCTTTCCGGTAATCCTTTCACAAACGCGTCGATCTTCTCCTCCTCATCTTCGAACGCTCCCGGACACAATAGGCACAATTCTGTGAATCGTCTTTCGTACGTGGTAATATCAAATCTTTGGGTTCGTAACCCTCTAAGTTCTGTCTTGAGCTTATTGACCTCGGTTCTGGGACGGTACTTCTCGTTCATCAAGTGCTTGAATGCTGACCACGGTAGTGCGTACGCATCATCTTGTCCCACTTGCTCTAGATAGGTATTCCACCATGTTAACGCTGAACCTGTGAAGGTATGCGTAGCGTACTTCACTTTTTCCTCTTCAGTACACTTACTTATGGCAAACACCGATTTGACCTTCTCGGTCCACCGTTTCAATCCGATCGGTCCTTCGGTTCCATCAAATTCCAAAGGTTTGCAGACAGTGAATTCTTTGTAGGTGCATCCTACACGATTTCCTGTACTGCTAGATCCAAGGTTATTGTTGGTATGTAGCGCAGCCTGTACTGCGGCTATGTTTGAAGCTAGAAAAGTACGAAATTCCTCTTCATTCATATTCATGGTGTGTCGAGTAGTCGGTGCCATTTCCTTCAAAATAGTCAAATGGAACAAGTTAATCATACAGAATATTAAGAGTAGTTAATAGTATTTCGTAGCATAATATGAACTCATTTATAAAAGTTTTTTCTTCATATTAGCGTTTTATAAGTTTAAATTCGGGTAGTACCTACCCGTTAAGTTCATACTTAGTAGCTAATATACAATTCAACTACTACAATTCTATATGAAAAACTGATTATAATAATATTTCGCGTTCAAACTTTTATACAATATTTTACAAACTTACAATACTGCTTATTTTACATAAAGCATGAAATATAGCACACAATAACTTTGATACAAGATAGTTGTGAAGATAATTCTAGCTAGTACACAAGTCGTTCAGTAAAGGCAATAAAGACACGTAATTCATACGTCCAGAAACAAGTCATGCATTCTGGTTTTACTAGGACTACTTCCCATCCTTGGTCTTGTGGAACATAACCGTTATGGCCGTTGATAAGATAGCGTGTTGTAACGTCGTCAAAGGGACGAGGGTTACGTAATGACCAACAGTCTCGTAATAACCTAAAAACCTCATTTCTTACCCCAATTACCGACTCCGTCACTTGTGGGAACGTTTTGTTTAATAGCTGTAGCCCGATGTTCTTTTTCTCACTTTGGTGAGAAGCGAACATTACTAACCCGTAAGCATGGCATGCTTCTTTATGTTGCATGTTAGCCGCTTTTTCTAAATCATGAAGTCCTATATTCGGATACATTGAGTCAAAATAATTTCTTAACCCGTTGCGTAAAATAGCATTTGGGTTCCCCGCAATATATGCGTCAAAGTAAACACATCGTAACTTATGGTTTTCCCAATGTGATATCCCCCATCTTTCAAACAAAAGTCTCTTATAAACCAAGACATTCTTGGAACGTTCTTCGAATGTCTTACAAACTGATCTCGCCTTAAATAGTTGTGCTGAGGAATTCTGACCGACTCTAGACAAGATTTCCTCAATCATGTCTCCGGGTAGGTCTCTTAAAATATTGGGTTGTCTATCCATTTTGTGTTTTTAAACTGTAAAATAGACAAGAGTTAGATTCATAAAAAATACTTATTAATACAAGCAATTTTTACATATATCATAAAGCATAAGCACACTATATTACATATATTACACCACACGAATACAACTATCTTATTCCGACTTGCTCGTTTCTTCTTCTTCGGTTTTGAATCGTTTTGCCAAGTTTCTAGGGATATATGATGTTCCCCTAATACTAGCTGTTGTTTTCCACAACGGTTTAGAAAAACCTGGTGGTTTAGAGGTTCCCGGGACATTGTTACAACTTAAGGACTTCGGGGGTTGACGATACATATAAAGTTCATCGGGGTTGGAATTAGATTTCTCTATTTTTATGCCCTTTCCATTATTATTTTCTTTTGCTTTTTTTAAATTCAGTTGGGGTAATCTCTATAACATCATCCGAATTTTCGTCGGAATCCGATTCATCGGAGAATTGGTAATCCTCCCAATATTTTGCTTCCTTGGCGGAAACAACATTGACCATAATTAACCTTGGTCGGTTGGTTGAGGATTTTCTTTTACTTAACCGTTTTATTATTTCCCCCACCGGTTCTATTTCCTCCTCCGGTTCCTCCTCTTCCAGTTCTGATTCTTCTTCCGGTTCTGATTCTTCTTCCGGTTCCTCTTCGGGAACTTGTGAATCAGTCCAATATATATTCGACTCTTCGTTATTATTAGGTGAGTCAATGGGATTTGTGCTAGAGGTAGACATCTATCACACAATATCAAACATGTTAAGAGATTAATATATCACATAATATATACATGTTAATAATATATAGTTTCCAACAAAAATGTTAAGCAATCATTTTTAAAGAAAACACGGTCGAAGTCCAGACTCACTAATGCATCCTAACAAACTCGATAAGACACACTAATGCAAATTTTCTGGTTCTCTAATACCAACGCTCTGATACCAACTGAAATGTCCCGTTCTTATTGATTAAAAACGTTCCATATTAATTGATTTTGTTGCGAGGTTTTGACCTCTATATGAGACGTTTTTCAAAGACTGCATTCATTTTAAAACAAACCATTACATAATGGTTTACAATACAAATATGTTACAACGAAATAAGTTTCTTGAATGCAGTTTTTACACAATATCATACAAGCATGGACTCCAAATCTCGTCCTTATTTAAGTATGCGACAGAGGAACTCTTAGTATTCACCTGAGAATAAACATGCTTTAAACGTCAAAAAAAATGTTGGTGAGTTATAGGTTTAACCTATATATATCAAATCGTAACAATAGACCACAAGATTTCATATTTCAATACACATCCCATACATAGAGATAAAAATTATTCATATGGTGAACACCTGGTAACCGACATTAACAAGATGCATATATAAGAATATCTCCATCATTCCGGGACACCCTTCGGATATGATATAAATTTCAAAATACTAAAGCATCCGGTACTTTGGATGGGGTTTGTTAGGCCCAATAGATCTATCTTTAGGATTCGCGTCAATTAGGGTATCTGTTCCCTAATTCTTAGATTACCAGACTTAATAAAAAGGTGCATATTCGATTTCGATAATTCTACCATAGAATGTAGTTTCACGTACTTGTGTCTATTTTGTAAATCATTTATAAAACCTGCATGTATTCTCATCCCAAAAATATTAGATTTTATAAGTGGGACTATAACTCACTTTCACAGATTTTTACTTCGTCGGGAAGTAAGACTTGGCCACTGGTTGATTCACGAACCTATAATAATATATACATATATATCAAAGTATGTTCAAAATATATTTACAACACTTTTAATATATTTTGATGTTTTAAGTTTATTAAGTCAGCTGTCCTCGTTAGTAACCTACAACTAGTTGTCCACAGTTAGATGTACAGAAATAAATCGATAAATATTATCTTGAATCAATCCACGACCCATTATATACGTATCTCAGTATTGATCACAACTCAAACTATATATATTTTGGAATCAACCTCAACCCTGTATAGCTAACTCCAACATTTACATATAGAGTGTCTATGGTTGTTCCGAAATATATATAGATGTGTCGACATGATAGGTCGAAACATTGTATACGTGTCTATGGTATCTCAAGATTACATAATATACAATACAAGTTGATTAAGTTATGGTTGGAATAGATTTGTTACCAATTTTCACGTAGCTAAAATGAGAAAAATTATCCAATCTTGTTTTACCCATAACTTCTTCATTTTAAATCCGTTTTAAGTGAATCAAATTGCTATGGTTTCATATTGAAATCTATTTTATGAATCTAAACAGAAAAGTATAGGTTTATAGTCGGAAAAATAAGTTACAAGTTATTTTTGTAAAGGTAGTCATTTCAGTCGAAAGAACGACGTCTAGATGACCATGTTAGAAAACATACTTCCACTTTGAGTTTAACCATAATTTTTGGATATAGTTTCATGTTCATAATAAAAATTATTTCTCAGAATAACAACTTTTAAATCAAAGTTTATCATAGTTTTAATTAACTAACCCAAAATAGCCCGCGGTGTTACTACGACGGTGTAAATCCAGTTTTACGGTGTTTTTCGTGTTTCCAGGTTTTAAATCATTAAGTTAGCATATCATATAGATATAGAACATGTGTTTAGTTGATTTTAAAAGTCAAGTTAGAAGGATTAACTTTTATTTGCGAACAAGTTTAGAATTAACTAAACTATGTTCTAGTGATTACAAGTTTAAACCTTCGAATAAGATAGCTTTATATGTATGAATCGAATGATGTTATGAACATCATTACTACCTCAAGTTCCTTGGATAAACCTACTGGAAATGAGAAAAATAGATATAGCTTCAAAGGATCCTTGGATGGCTTGAAAGTTCTTGAAGCAGAATCATGACACGAAAACAATTTCAAGTAAGATTTCCACTCGAAATAAGATTGTTATAGTTATAGAAATTGAATTAAAGTTTAAATATGATTATTACCTTGTATTAGAAAGATAACCTACTGTAAGTAACAAAGGTTTCTTGATCTTGGATGATTACTTGGAATGGATTAGGAAAACTTGGAAGTAAACTTGCAATCTTGGAAGTATTCTTGATTTTATGAAACTAGAACTTTTAGAATTTATGAAGAACACTTAGAACTTGAAAATAGAACTTGAGAGAGATCAATTAGATGAAGAAAATTGAAGAATGAAAGTGTTTGTAGGTGTTTTTGGTCGTTGGTGTATGAATTAGATATAAAGGATATGTAATTTTGTTTTCATGTAAATAAGTCATGAATGATTACTCATATTTTTGTAATTTTATGAGATATTTCATGCTAGTTGCCAAATGATGGTTCCCATATGTGTTAGGTGACTCACATGCACTGCTAAGAGCTGATCATTGGAGTATATATACTAATAGTACATACATCTAAAAGTTGTGTATTGTACGAGTACGAATACGGGTGCATACGAGTAGAATTGTTGATGAAACTGAACGAGGATGTAATTGTAAGCATTTTTTTAAGTAGAAGTATTTTGATAAGTGTCTTGAAGTCTTTCAAAAGTGTATGAATACATATTAAAACACTACATGTATATACATTTTAACTGAGTCGTTAAGTCATCGTTAGTCGTTACATGTAAATGTTGTTTTGAAACCTTTAGGTTAACGATCTTGTTGAATGTTGTTAACCCATTGTTTATTATAACAAATGAGATGTTAAATTGTTATATTATCATGATATTATGATATATAATATATCTTAGTATGATGTATATACAGTTAAATGTCGTTACAACGATAATCGTTACATATATGTCTCGTTTCGAAATCATTAAGTTAGTAGTCTTATTTTTACATATGTATTTCATTGTTAATACACTTAATAATATATTTACTTATCATTTAACATAATTAACCAAGTGTATCAATATCTTAATATGATTCATATGTACCTAGTAAGATGTTGTTATAACGATAATCGTTATATATATCGTTTTCAAGTTTCTTAAATTAATAGTCTCATTTTTATGTATATAACTCATTGTTAAAATACCTAATGAGATACATACTTATAATAAAATCATGTTAATTATATATATAACTATATATATGTCATCGTATAGTTTTTACAAGTTTTAATGTTCGTGAATCACCGGTCAACTTGGGTGGTCAATTGTCTATATGAAACCTATTTCAATTAATCAAGTCTTAACAAGTTTGATTGCTTAACATGTTGGAAACACTTAATCATGTAAATAACAATTTCATTTAATATATATATAAACATGGAAAAGTTCGGGTCACTACAGTTTGTCCCAAGTATTCTTCGAAACGAGTCATCAAAATCCTTCAATTTTGCCTTAGCATGGTACATATTTTTTTAAGGCCTATTATTTCACTCGCAATATAATTATGTATAACGCATATAAATTTGAATCTAATGTCACTTCATTAAACACGCTTTTTTAAATCATTAATATGCGCCTCCAGATGGAGTACCATTTGGCGGCTCATAACCTTCGGTTTCAGATTTGGCTGAAATTCTTGAGATCACCCTAAAACGACTCTAACATCAACACTCCGGGATAGTGTCTTGACATTCGAGGTTGTCAGGATGTGAAAAAAGACATTTTACTCATTTTTAATGTTCTCTTTAAACGTTTTCAATTTATATCTTATTATTAGTTTTGAGTATGCATGACTTAGCATGGTATATATCGTTTTAAGGCATGTTATTTCACTCTCAATGTAAATATGTATAACGGGTATAAATTTGAATCTAATGTCACTTCATTAAACAAGTTCTTTTAAATCATTAGTATGCACCGCCAGATGGAGTACCATTTGGAGGCGCATAACCTTCGGTTTCAGATTGTGCTGAAATTCTCAAGATCACCCTAAAACGGCTGAACGAACAAGACTCTCTGAACGTGCTTGCTGTTAGAGGTCGTCTTAATTTCGAAAAAGACATATTTCCTCACAAAATTGCTCTATGCACCAAACACAACCGACGGTTCGTGGTGCTTGGTGTTTTGTGTCTTTGGCCAAAATGTTCGATCTATCATCTCTTTTGACTCGTAGCTCCGATTTAGTCACCGTTTTTTTCAAATCGTGTATTTTTTCAGAATCTATCCGTTGGCAAACTTCCGTAGGCAGTTTTTCCCAAATATTTTTCAAAACAAGT
Organism: Rutidosis leptorrhynchoides; assembly: GCF_046630445.1. NCBI lineage: Eukaryota > Viridiplantae > Streptophyta > Magnoliopsida > Asterales > Asteraceae > Rutidosis > Rutidosis leptorrhynchoides. Next base: position 350,790,425 of record NC_092339.1, read on the forward strand.
CCTCGAAAGCCTTCAATTTTGCCTTTTTCGATTTTGACCGTTTTGAATTTCATTCATATTATTCCCTTTGTGTATGCATGACTTAGCATAATACATATTCTTTTAAGGCCTATTATTTCACTTGCAATGTAATTATGTATAACGCATATAAATTTGAATCTAATGTCACTTCATTAAACACGCTTTTTTAAATCATTAATATGCACCGCTAGATGGAGTACCATTTGGCGGCGCATAACCTTTGGTTTCAGATAGTGCTGAATTTATCAAGATCACCCTAAAATAGCAGAACGAGCAAGACTCTCTGAACGTGTTTACCATTAGAGTTTGTTTAGATTTTAAAAACGACATCTTTCCTCGTAAAATCGCACCACGCACCAAACACCACTGACGGTTTGTGGTGCTTGGTGTTTTGTGTCTTTGGCCAAAATGTTCGATCTATCGTATCTTTTGACTCGTAGCTCCGATTTTGTCAACGTTTTTTTCAAATCGTGTATTTTTCCCGGATCTATGTGTTGGCAAATTTCCGTAGGCGGTTTGTCCCAAATATTTTTCGAAACGAGTCCTCGAAAGCCTTCAATTTTTCCTTTTTCGATTTTGACCGTTTTGAATTTCATTCATATTATTCCTTTTGTGTATGCATGACTTAGCATGGTACATATTGTTTTAAGGCCTATTATTTCACTCGCATTGTAATTATGTATAAACATATAAATTTGAATTTAATGTCACTTCATTAAACACGCTTTTTTAAATCATTAATATGCGCCGCCAGATGGAGTACCATTTGGCGTCGCATAACCTTCGGTTTTATTTTTGGTTGAAATTCTTGAGAACACCCTAAAATGACTCTAACATCAAGATTCCTGGATAGTGTCTTGACATTCGAGGTCGTCAGGATGCCGAAAAAAGACATTTTACTCAATTTTTAATGTTCTCTTTGAACGTTTTCATTTTATATCTTATTATTAGTTTTGTGTATGTATGACTTAGCATGGTACATATCAGTTTAAGGCCTGTTATTTCACTCGCAATGTAATTATGTATAACGGGTATAAATTTGAATCAAATGTGACTCTATTAAACACATTTTTTTTAAATCATTAGTATGCGACGCCAGATGGAGTACCATTTAGCGGCGCATAACCTTCTGTTTCAAATTGTGCTGAAATTCTCAAGATCACCCTAAAACAACCGAACGAGCAAGACTCTCTGAAAGTGCTAGCCATTCGAGGTCATCTAGTTCTGAAAAAGACATCTTTCCTCGCAATATCGCACCACGCACCAAACATTACCGACGATTCGTGGTGCTTGGTGTTTTGTGTCTTTGGCCAAAATGTTCGATCTATCGTATCTTTTGACTCGTAGCTCCGATTAAGTCACATTTTTTTTAAATCGTTTATTTTCTTCGGGATCTATCTGTTGGCAAACTGCAATAGGCGGTTTGTGTGACGAACCGGAAATTTTCGATCAAATTTAAACTTAATCTTTATTTGATTTCGACACGATAAGCAAAGTCTATTAAACCGAGTCTCAAAATGTTGGAACTATTTTTCATGAATGCATTTGACCTTTGACTGCTCTCGACGATTCACGAACAATTAAGTGTAAATAGATATGTGTGTATGTATATATAAATAATAATTCGAAATAGAATTTGAAGTATTAAATGTTATTGTTATTAAAAACTAATAAAATAAAATAAAAAATAGGATATTATAATAATTTATTTAAAATATATCTCTATATATAAATAAAGTATATTAAAAAAATAATAAATAAATAAATATTAAATGATTGTAATACTCGTCTGATGTTCCAATTGATATTAAACAAACTAAATTCAAACTTATTTGATTTTAAAATAAACGGTGATCCGAAAATGAGTTCTATAAATTATAGACTTACTAAAAATGTATCTAGGATCTAGTTATTAAATTTTAGAACTTTTTATATTTTACCCTGAAATGAGAGGGACAGTTGATGTAATTTTTATTTAACAAGTTAAGGATCAAATTTTATACCATAATGACCAAAGTAAATAAAACTATTTAATTTAAAAATATGGAATTTTTTCTGAACACTCTTATTCGCCACTGAGTAATCAACATAGCCCGTCCGTGAAAACTGTCAGCAGACTCCACACGTTTTAATAAATTTAATGTCGTTTCATTGTGAATCATTGGATCAATCATTGTATTAGTTTATTAGTTATTAATATTTGAATTCTGTAAATTGAAGATCTTTATATATATATATATATATATATATATATATATATATATATATATATATATATATATATATATATATAAAATATGATCGTACCAAACATCCACTATCAAAATTTGTTAGACATCACTGTCTAAATTTGATTTTCCTATTTGAGTTTGTTTCATGTCTCCCTAATCCACATGTGATCCTTTAATTATTAAGATATTTATATTATGTATTGACTTATGCAGTATCTATAACTCTATATATGTATATATTATTACATATAATACATACACTTGTATGATTGATCAAAGATTCCACCAACTTGCAAATCTTTCACTTGATATTGTCGATAGTTTACTGTTATTATTTGTGTACTATATTGACTTTGTTTCCATCATCTAATTCTTTATATATGCATATTTGAATTATTAACACACAGCTACATACACCACTTGATTCTTATTCCTCTTCTTTTTTTGGGTTGTTCCTGCAAACCCACCATCACTTTGTCATTTAAACCACCAACTACATCTACTACTTCATTTTTCATATTTTAAAGACTTAACAATAACAACACACATTCACCACCTTCGTTATCATCAATTGCTTCTTATTTCTGTTGGCCGAAACAAACCACTAAACCAGGCTACAAACCATCAAACCATTACTGAGGCCCAATGGTCCTTGTTTCTTGTTCAATTGTAACCAACCCATGTGACTGTTTTGCAGTCCGAAACCATCCCACGAAACCATCATCTTCGCCACCACCACCCTTCATTTTTGGTCGAGCATCCATACAACCGCCACTATACTCGATCACCACCAACCGCCATGAACAATGACACCATAACCACCTTCTAACACCACAAATTAAACCCGCCACCTCCTGTTTTCGTGAACACCCACAATTACCTCCTTCTTTATGTGATCCGCTACCACCCACTTTGATAACCATGTCGACCACCAAGATGAAACCACCTGCAATAACCGTGACCCACCTTCAATATATATATATTTTGTTTTCTGTTTTGCATCTCAAACGAAACCACCAAAACATCATTTAAATTGTGCATCATGCTCCTGTTTACGCTTTCTATTTGAGCAGCTCAAAACCAAACACCCGCTTGTTAGTTTTCGCTGCTATTTCTTTCTATTTTCTACTGAAAACCGAGAACACGAGCAACCATTATTGTTGTTATTTTTTTGAGCTGTTACAGTGCGAGACAAACAAGAATCAAACACCATAATCGTCAAAATTTATATGCTTTTGCTATGGGACTGCAGTCACTACTACGGGTATTTTTTTTCTGATCACCATCGTAAACTGCCACTACCACCATCATTCAACCCCCACGAACACACACCCTTATTACTGCTATTGTATGTTTTTTTTCCTGCTTCCGTGTTACTGTAGCAACGAGAAATAATGGTGACGGCGATGAACTTTGGTGATATTAGGATAACGATGTTGATGAAGAAGAATAGTTAAGGTTAATGATGCGAACATAATATTGAAAACGAATTCTTTTTAGGAATCGAGTAATAGACTTGGACTATGATTCGTTGAGATATTTAACGGGCCACTGATTTGGTCCATTTGTGTTATAAGTAAGTTTGCTAAATGGACCACTTGTTGGACTACCATACATCTGTTTTGGGCCGTGTACTCTATGATGGGCCGAAACCCAAATTTAATTAGTGATGAGTGATGGTTCATAATGATACGAAATTAAGGATATGATGATGATGCAGAATGATATTACAAGGATGATGATGGAGGATAAATGAGTTTAATGATTGTGGTGGTATTAGTAAGAAAAGATGAAAATAAAAGTCTTGTTAAAAGAAAAAAAAATCCTAACCAAATAAGAAAAGTAACAACGGTTCATTGGTTGGGGTGTTTGTGTTTAACCAAGAGGTCTCGGGTTCGAGTCTGGTCTATGACATTTTTTTTAGGAAGCTTGTTCTTCAAAGGTTGTACCCTATTTTTATTTTTATTATTATTTTTATTATTATTATTATTATTATTATTATTATTATTATTATTATTATTATTATTATTATTATTATTATTATTATTATTAGTATCATTATGATTAAAATCAATATTGTTATTATTATTATTATTATTATCATTTTTATTATAAACATCATTATTTCTAAAACTATCATTATTAGCATTATTATGAAAAGTATCATTTTAGAAAAAGTATTATTTTTATTAAAAATTATTATTATCAATATCATTATTAAATCTAATTATTAGTATTATTATCATTATTTTAGTATTATCATAATTATTATTTTAACAAACAAAAGATATTTAAATAAAAATATAACTATTACATGTATATCATAAGTATATCTAATCAACTATTTTAATATAAAAAACAACATATATAGATATATATAACATTTGAAATAATAAATACATTACTATTTTAAATAAGTATTATATTATATAATTATTATATATAAACTGATTTGAATACCATTATGTGACTATATGTGTTAATATATATACTTGATATAGGTTCGTGAATCCGAGGTCAACCCTACATTTGTTCAATGTCGTCATATGTATTTTTACTACAAAATACATTAGGTGAGTTTCATTTGCCTTTTTACCCTTTATATTTTTTGGGCTTAGAATACATGCGCAAATTTTATAACTGTTTTACGAAATAGACACGAGTAAATGAAACTACATTCTATGGTTGAATTATTAAATCGAATATGCCCCTTTTTGAAGGAATTTCGTATGCCCGAGAGACATATTAAACTAATGTGGCTAATGTGTTATGATCCAAGTCGGGTCATACCCAATAACAAACTTACCGACACCTTATTCGTGTTTGATTTTAACGATTGGTTCATTGATCAAATACGCGACACTTGAACTTTAAGAAAAATGGTTTTCTTAAAGATTACTTGATATGTTTATATATGTTATGGAATAACTTATATAACAAGGATTTAATTATTTATAGGTTAAATAATTTATTAAGTTATGTCACATTTTGTAAAATTGGTTTTACAAAATATACATAACAAATAATATACAAGTTTATAAAATGTGTTTTATAAAATCATGTTTTATAAAAAAAAAACTGATTTTATAAATTCAGTTTTTTTATATTCCACAAGTATATTATATGTGTTGAAAAGGTAGTGGCATTGGGAGATTAAGAGCATGCACAAGATTCTTCATTGAATGGGACATTCTTTCCCTAGTCTCTATAAGCATGCTCCTTAGTAAAATGCCATAATACACATGCATAGAGATCAAGTAAAAGACGACAAAAAACTGCATTGGTGCAGCTATTCTGGCCGTGGGGTTTGAGGACCCATAACAAGTCCTTCAAGCTTTTTTGCAAGTGATTTTCAAGTGTTATTCAAATCCTAACCAAAGGCTAGGTGTTGGTGCATAGTTTGGGGTATTTCTCCTTGAGGTTTCATGCTTTTGAAACTACATTCATCATCATTCTTTTGGGTTACTGCTGTCCAGAAATTAGTGAGCAAAGAAAGGGGTTTGTAGCTTTGTTAACAAGGTTGTTAAGGTTCTAATGTCTAGCTAACCAAAAGGGTGTTGTTAGTGCATCAAAGACTTGAAGTTCTACACATATCTTCATCATCTTATAAGCATTTTGGACAGCCCTTAAACTTGTTTTAAGGAGGTATAAACTCTTCCTTTCTTGTTAGTTTGTAAGCTTATGTTCACAACTTGATCCTATTGGGATTTAACTTTAAATTGGTTTAAAGATTAACAAGTGAAATTTGATAATTACACGCTTCCGTTTATTATGATTCTCAAAAGGTTTTAAGATATATGAACTTGTTAAATCCCAACAATGGTATCTAGAGCCGAAGTTGTTGATATATGCTTCGAATTGTTGTCTTTAAACCCACTATATTTGCATTCCAAGTACATGCATGAAAATGGAATACAAAAATTTTCGGTTTTAGGTGGGTTTGAGGAGATGGCCGATTTTGGAGGTTCCAAAAGGGGTTTGGTACTTGCCATTTTGGTCAATTTTGGTTGCATGTTAATGTTCACAATCCTAGCCTTGACCTTGTGTTGCATGCATGTATGTTTGGTTGATTTATGATTCATTTGGTATGTATTATTATTCATTCAATTGGTTTGTAATAATTCATTCATTTGTTATGTAATTCATTTTATATTTGGTATGTAAAATAGAATAGGTTGTAATTTCATTTTCTAGATAAAATGTATTAGGATACATATTTTGTAAAAAAAATGAAGATACAAGATCATGAAGACTTGAAGAACACAAGGAGCATTTGGATGCAAGGTTAAGTGGGAGATTGGAAATCTCTTGCTTTGTGTTAAAACCCCTTAACCGGTGGCATTTGTTTTCGGCTAAATAAATGTCCACCTAAATGGCTAGATTGTGAACACACTTATTTTGCATGTGTGGTTGTTTGTATGATTATTGTTTTGTATGTTTGGTTGATACAATTAATCACAAGATAACAACAAACAAAATGACAATTTAATTGGTTAAATTAGACGTACTAAGTACATGCAAAACGGCAATTTAAATGGTTAAATTAAAATAGCAACCAAAGACCTTAATAAATGGTTATTAGGAACAAGAAAAGGATTACAAATATAAATTGGTTTATATCAAGTAATTGGCTCAATTACAAGGCATGAAATTGGTTTTTCATAAATACCATACACTAAATGCATGTTGGTGTATGGCATAAAAGTTTTCTCAAACTAAAATTTATGAAAACTTAAAATCCCTTTTACTAACAAGGTAAACAAGTTTAACGCCATCCTATTGTGTGACACTTAAAAATATTAGGGAACTCATGATGGGATAAAGGTCACCTAACCGTTATGAGCAAACTAATATGATTAAGGTAAACTTCGCATGCTTGTGGGATAAAGGTCACCTAACCACTTGTATGTTAAATTTACAAGTCTATACAAGTAGGACGACTTGATTTGGGAATCATGAACTTAGGGTCACCGAAGCATGTAGAACAAATAGGCGTTGATGGGATAAATATGCCATGCAAAAGGATTGCATGATCCCATACTCTAGAAGTTGCAAATGGATTGCAATTGTCATTTATTGACTACCTAGCTAAATCAAATTGCGGGATAAAGGTCACCTAACCGAAATTTGGTTTACCGTTGGATTCTAGAATTTAATAATTCAATTGGATTTAAAGGGTATTGAATGTTAAATTAAATTAATACTTAAACGAACTTTGTTAAATTTTGTAGATGGCCGCCAATAACAACAACATTCCAAACGCACCTATCAACTTTAATAACCTATCATTGAGGTCCATCCTCAAAAGGGAAAATAACTCCCAATCCGTTTCATCTAATGCACTAAAGATGGAAAGCCTCATTGATCGATTGCACCGTCTCAACAGTCCCGTGTCTAATGAATTAACCACGGACCTTATCCTCAACTCTTTGTCAAAAGGGTTTGACACATGCGTGTTGAATTACAGCATGAATGATTGGGATAAGAGCATTGATGAATTACATATCATGCTAAGGACGGATGAATCAAGCATGGGTAAAAAGGCTTCACCCATGCTCACGATCAAAGAAGGTGGATCCAAGGATGAATCCTCTTCTAAGCTAAAGGTGGCTAAGAAGAAAGGACCCACCTACAAGGGCAAAGGAAAAGGGAAGATGGTTACCCCAACCATAAACACTAAATGGCAAAAGGTTGCCAGACAAGCAAACCTCAAGGAAGATCCGTGCTTTGGTTGCGGTGTGATAGGTCACTGGAAACGCAACTGCCCGGTCTACCTAAAGGAGTTGAATGCAAAGAGGGATGCAGGGCAAACCTCAGGTAATGTATACATGATATACGTTGAGCTTAGTATTACTTCTTCTAATACATGGGTATTAGACACAGGATGTGGAACTCATATTTGCAATTCATTGCAAGGGTTCATAAGAAGTAAACTTAATGCGGGAACAACAAGTCTCTACATGGGAAATGGTGCAAAGGTGCACGTAAAAGCTCAAGGAGACTTTGTTTAAAAGCTACCAAGTGGTTTGGAGCTTATATTGAAAAATGTTTTGTACGCACCTGATTTAACACGAAACATTATTTCTGTTTCCCGTTTAAGACAATGTGGTTTTAATCTTAATTTCATTAATGATGATATCCATGTTTCTTTGAATGATGTATTCTATTTTAAGGCCTCGCCTTTGAATGGCATTTATGAATTGGTTCATGATAACACATCATTCGATAGCTCAATATACCAAGCAAGCACCAAGAAACTCAAAATGGATTTGAGTGATTCCTACTTATGGCATTGTCGCCTTGGTCACATAAACAAGAATCGAATGCATACACTTCAAAAGAATGGCCTTTTGAAATCAAGTGAGCTGGATTCGTTTGATGTATGTGAATCTTGTTTACAAGGCAAAATGACTAAAGCACCTTTCAAAGGGACCTATGAAAGGGCTAAAGACTTATTAGGATTAATACATTCGGATGTATGTGGACCTTTTAAGCCCATGACTAGGAATGGTGAAAGATACTTCGTTACTTTCATTGATGACTTCAGTCGTTTCGGATATGTCTACTTATTAAGACACAAGGATGAAACTTTTGAAGCATTCAAAGAATATCAAAACGAAGTACAAAATCAACTCAATAAGACAATCAAGGTACTTCGTACCGATAGAGGAGGTGAATACCTAAGCGATGCTTTCCAAGATCATCTTAGGAGTTGTGGGATTATCTCACAACTTACTCCACCCGGAACACCTCAGCTTAATGGAGTGTCCGAAAGGAGAAACCGAACCCTAATGGATATGGTTCGATCTATGATGGCAAGAAGCTCGTTACCTCTATCATTTTGGGGTTATTGTCTATGCTCTGCGGCTCGTATTCTAAATATGGCCCCAACCAAGAAAGTGGAACGAACACCTCATGAGATATGGTTTGGTAAACCTCCATCTCTATCATACTTAAAGGTATGGGGATGTGAAGCTTATCCTAAGCGTTACGTCCCTAATAAGTTGAATGCTCGATCCACGAAATGTATCTTCATAGGATATCCCAAGGACGATATGGGATACTATTTCTATGATCCATCCGAGCAAAATGTATTTGTTGCTCGGAAGGCGGAATTCCTTGAAACTAAGTTCCTTATGGAAGGAAATAGTGAAAGGAAGATAGATCTTGAAGAGGTTCAAGATCAAGTAGATGATACACAATTGGTTGACACTAGCACTCAACATGAAAATGTTGAGAGTGATCAAATGGATGATCAAAATACACAAAACATTCGTAGATCTGGTAGGATTAGCAATCCTCCTGAGAGATATGGGTTTCTCATAGATGGTTGCTATACGGTTGATTTGGATGAACCAACAAACTACCAGGATGCTTTATCAAGGATTGATAAAGATAAATGGCAGGAAGCCATGAACGCTGAGATGCAATCCATGTATGACAACCAAGTTTGGGAACTTGTTGCTCAACCTCCTGGCTCTAGGCTAGTTGATTGTAAATGGCTTTTCAAAATGAAAACCGACATACATGGAAACTTGGATACATATAAAGCTAGACTTGTTGCAAAAGGTTTCACTCAAACTCAAGGGGTTGATTATGATGAAACTTTTTCGCCTGTGGCAATGCTGAAGTCTATCAGGATATTATTTGCCATTGCTGCTCATTATGATTACGAAATATGGCAAATGGATGTCAAAACTGCTTTCCTAAATGGAAATCTTGAGGAAGATGTCTATATGGTTCAGCCCGAAGGTTTTGTCGATCCGAAATATCCTAAGAAAGTATGCAAGTTAAAGAAGTCAATCTACGGATTGAAACAAGCATCTAGAATGTGGAATCATCGTTTTAATGAGGAAGCCGAGAAATTTGGCTTCATTAAAAATGGTGATGAAGCTTGTGTATATAAGAAAGCTAGTGGGAGCACTGTCATGTTCCTTGTACTATATGTGGATGATATATTATTATTTGGAAATGATATTCCACAAATGCAAGGAGTTAAGACTTGGCTAAGTAGTTGCTTCTCCATTAAGGATATTGGAGAAGCAAAATACATTTTGGGGATTGGAATCTACAGGGATAGATCCAAGAAATTGATAGGTTTGAATCAAAGTGCATACATTGAAAAGGTCTTGAAAAGGTTCAAGATGGAGAACTCTAAGAAAGGTTTGGTACCTATTCAAAGAGGAACACTTCTCAGTTCATCTCAGTGCCCCACCACAAAAGATGAACAGGAGAAAATGAAGAATGTCCCATACGCGTCTGCTATTGGGTCAATTATGTATGCAATGATATGTACTAGACCGGATGTGTCATGCGCTCTTAGCTTGACAAGTAGATACCAGAAAAACCCAGGAAACAGTCATTGGATTGCTGTTAAAAGTATATTGAAATACCTTAGAAGGACTAAGGATATGTTTCTTATATACGGGTCTGGTGAGGAGGAACTCGCTGTAAAAGGTTATGTGGACGCGAGCTTCCAAACTGATCGAGATGATTCTCGATCACAATCCGGTTATGTATTCACATTAAATGGAGGTGCGGTCTCTTGGAAGAGTTCAAAATAGGATGTTGTTGCATTATCCACTACAGAATCGGAGTACATTGCCGCATCATTGGCAGCACAGGAAGCTGCATGGATGAAGAAATTCATCGACGACTTAGGAGTGGTCCCTACCATTCAAAACCCTCTTGAGATCTTTTGTGACAACGAAGGTGCGATTGCTCAAATCAAGGAACCTCGTGCTCACCAAAAGACCCGTCACATTGAGCGGAGATTCAACTACATTCGGGATGAAGTTGAAAAGGGAAAGATATGTATTCGCAAAGTTCACACAGATCATAACATAGCGGATCCACTCACGAAACTCTTATATGGAGCAAAACATGAAGGACATGTTTATGCATTAGGGCTTCGATATTCTAGTGATTGGTCATGATCTATTTAAGTATTGTAATGGAACGAAGTGGTTCAAACTCATTAATATAATTATGGTTTAATTTATTTTGAGTTATGTTCCTATTTTGCATATTTTATCCATGAATAAGCTATTATTCTAAATTCCGTAGTCGATCACATTTGTGGGAACAAGTGTGAGGTTTAGACTATTATGAACTTGGATTGGTATACATTCACGGACTGAATGTGGGGCAAGGTTGCTACCAAGGTTCATAAATATGAGTGGGATACAAATATTGGTTATCCATGAATAAGCTATTATTCTAAATTCCGTAGTCGATCACATTTGTGGGAATGAGTGTGAGGTTTAGACTATTATGAACTTGGATTGGTAAACATTCATAGGTTGAATGTGGGCAGGGTTGCTACCAAGGCTCATAGATATTTGTGGGATACAAATATTGGAAGACCCGCTCTCAAGATTTACTGTATGGAGCCTTTGTGGTTGATCACATGTAATCTTGAGTAAAGGCGAATTTCATCGTATCCTCTGACCTGAGATACATATTAGGTTCTGATATTCACCAAGTATTATGCCTTGATTCTTTCCTTCGCTATTCTGAAATATGGTAGTACATAAGGAAGAGCTCAGGTATAATACAAAAGTGTGTATCTAGGACGTATGTAGTCAAGATGGAATTTATCCCTCTTATTCGTTGAGAGTCAGATGTCTAAGGCCTGATAAAGTTAAATCTAAAAGAGAGTGATCACTCTGTATCTCTTGGATTTAACATGACATCTAGGATGAAAGGATATAGTGAAAGATTCACCTGTATATCAGTTCGAGTAAGGAACTCGAAAGGGATGATGTTATTGAATGGCACAAAGTCATAACATATTAGGGGTGATGGACGGTGTGTTAGGCTGTATCCATCACTTGCATTAATTTCTTATGTTTCTCGTGCAAGTGGGAGATTGAAGGAATTTCGTATGCCCGAGAGACATATTAAACTAATGTGGCTAATGTGTTATGATCCAAGTCGGGTCATACCCAATAACAAACTTACCGATACCTTATTCGTGTTTGATTTTAACGATTGGTTCATTGATCAAATACGCGACACTTGAACTTTAAGAAAAATGGTTTTCTTAAAGATTACTTGATATGTTTATATATGTTATGGAATAACTTATATAACAAGGATTTAATTATTTATAGGTTAAATAATTTATTAAGTTATGTCACATTTTGTAAAATTGGTTTTACAAAATATACATAACAAATAATATACAAGTTTATAAAATGTGTTTTATAAAATCATGTTTTATAAAAAAAAAAACTGATTTTATAAATTCAGTTTTTTTATATTCCACAAGTATATTATATGTGTTGAAAAGGTAGTGGCATTGGGAGATTAAGAGCATGCACAAGATTCTTCATTGAATGGGACATTCTTTCCCTAGTCTCTATAAGCATGCTCCTTAGTAAAATGCCATAATACACATGCATAGAGATCAAGTAAAAGACGACAAAAAACTGCATTGGTGCAGCTATTCTGGCCGTGGGGTTTGAGGACCCATAACAAGTCCTTCAAGCTTTTTTGCAAGTGATTTTCAAGTGTTATTCAAATCCTAACCAAAGGCTAGGTGTTGGTGCATAGTTTGGGGTATTTCTCCTTGAGGTTTCATGCTTTTGAAACTACATTCATCATCATTCTTTTGGGTTACTGCTGTCCAGAAATTAGTGAGCAAAGAAAGGGGTTTGTAGCTTTGTTAACAAGGTTGTTAAGGTTCTAATGTCTAGCTAACCAAAAGGGTATTGTTAGTGCATCAAAGACTTGAAGTTCTACACATATCTTCATCATCTTATAAGCATTTTGGACAGCCCTTAAACTTGTTTTAAGGAGGTATAAACTCTTCCTTTCTTGTTAGTTTGTAAGCTTATGTTCACAACTTGATCCTATTGGGATTTAACTTTAAATTGGTTTAAAGATTAACAAGTGAAATTTGATAATTACACGCTTCCGTTTATTATGATTCTCAAAAGGTTTTAAGATATATGAACTTGTTAAATCCCAACACTTTTTATATAGTCTGGTAATCTAAGAATTAGGGAACAGACACCCTAATTGACGCGAACTCTAAAGATAGATCTATCGGGCCCAACAAGCCCCATCCAAGGTACCGGATGCTTTAGTAATTCAAAATTTATATCATGTCCGATGGAGGATCCCGGAATGATGGGGATATTCTTATATGCATCTTGTAAATGTCGGTTACCAGGTGTTCAATCCATATGAATGATATTTTTGTCTCTATGCATGGGACGTATGTTTATGAGAAATGGAAATATGAAATCTTGTGGTCTATTAAAATGATGGAAATGATTATTTATGTTAAACTAATGAACTCACCAAACTTTTGGTTGCCACTTGAAAGCATGTTTATTCTCAAGTATGAAAGAAGTCTTCCGCTGTGCAATCGCTCATTTTAAAGATATTACTTGGAGTCATTCATGACATATTTCAAAAGACGTTGCATTCGATTCGTTGAGTTCATCAAGATTATTATTAAGTCAATTATAGTTAGATATATTATAAAATAGTATGCACGCCGTCAACTTTCGATGTAATGAAAGATTGTCTTTTCAAAAATGAATGCAATGTTTGTAAAATGTATCATATAGAGGTCAAGTACCTCGCGATGTAATCAACTGTTGTGAATCGTTTATAATCGATACGGACTTCGTCCGGATGGATTAGGACGGGTCTTCACAGTTGGTATCAGAGCGGTGGTCTTAGCGAACCAGGTCTGCATTAGTGTGTATAACTGATAAGTCGGTAGGATGCATTAGTGAGTCTGGACTTCGACCGTGTCTATATATCAAAAGTTTTGCTTATCATTTCTAGTCGGAAATCATCTGCTTATCCTCCTTAGGAAATTACCTGCTTATCATTCTTAGTCTAGACACATCTTACTGCATTGATTACATAAATAGTGTATAGACAAAACTCATATCTTAGCGTATCCGCTAATTCATATCTTAACATATCTATTACTGTAAACTCTGCCTGATATATTCCGTATATTCCTCCGTAACTTATGGGATTTTAGTATTATATATGCATATGTAACTTATGTATTGCAAGGTACTAATCTACATCCTATAATCTGTTTCTTATCGAAAATCCTTCAGCTGATCGTACAAGATGAATCCCTCAACCAGTTCGAGTCCCTCAGATTCCAATAGCTATTCCGATAGTTATTCTGACAGCTATTCCGATATGGATTTCCACTCGAACTCCGAAAGCAGTATAACCAGAATGAATCAACCAATCAGTCATCCTCAATTCATCTGATGGGTTCGTAGTCAACTTAATCAATGGAGACGCGAAGAAGGCGATCCCTTCCACCAACCTAATTTACCTCTTGGCGATGAACTTGAAACACTTACCGGCGAACCTGTTCGTAATACTATTTTCTCTCTCATTTCCCTAATATCTCGCCAAGATTATATTCTATCTAAATTCTAAACTTTATTCATCCGCTCATTCCAACCAACAATCATCCCGGAATAATAGAAGAAGTCAACGAATTTGCACTCGAGTAATCGATTTAGAGAATGTAGTGCAAAATCTACCAGCTTCAGCAACATCATCGGCACCAACAGTACCATCTATAACAGCACCAGTACCATCAGTAATCCATGACTCAACATCTCATTCTGTACCTCGAATATAATCATCATTCTACGTATCGTTCTACATCAATTATCTCCGTTCTTCATGACGATTATGTAATCTCTAATGTTTTAGAGATTATGTATTCTAGTTTTAACGATAAATCAAATGAGATTAATATTATATTAACTCATTAAATCCATGATTTCATCTGAAGAAAATATATATGTAAGTATATTTTCATAAAGATTGTAATTAAAAATTCCTTCGTACAAACTGTTAATGGTGAAAATATTTTAACGGGTAGGTAATACCCGAGGAATATTTAGTTTTCACATTAGTAAGTTACACTGCACATTCTTCGAATCTGATTCAACAGTCATTTACTATCCTACTTACATTCACCGATATACGTATCCGTTCACCGCAAAATAACCCTTTTCATTCAATTTCATATTTGGATTTTGATCTATCAGAATTCAACAAGTGGCATAATGAAGAAAACATTTGACAAAATAAAATTTGTTAGAAACAAACAAATTAACTAAGAGGAATTTTGTTAAGAATCCACGCTAACAGTTCCTAGCTAACTGTTCCTAGCTAACTGATCGCAATTTAATTATCGCAATTTTATTTATCATCATTTAATTTCTGTTATTTACTTTACGCACTTTATTTATCATCATTTAATTCCTGTTATTTATTTTACGCACTTTAAATATCGAGACATGTATACAAGGTTTTGACATATCATATCGACCCATCTATATATATTATTTGGAATAACCATAGACACTCTATATGCAGTAATGCGGGAGTTAGCTATACAGGGTTGAGGTTGATTCTATAATAATATATATAGTTTGAGTTGTGATCGAGTCTGAGACGTATACGGGTCACGATATGTATTAATCAATTCGAATATTATATATTAAACTATATACGAATTATTGAATTGCTAACTGTGGACTATCAACTGTGGACTGCCGACGTTGGACAATTAAAATAAATTAAAATATTGATTATAACATATGAAACTAAACAATTCTTCAAGTTTGCCACTTGATTTCATCCTAAACCTCATTTGTATCTTGACGATTCTAATTTGCGTTCAAACCTTTCATAATTCGTGAAAACACCTCAATCGGGAGGATGAATCAACCGCACATCATCTACGGAAGAAAAGATTTACGCATATAGTTATGCACCTGAAAAATTCTCGGAACTTGTATAAATGTTTAACACGTATCTGTACTAGCTTCGTTGGCATTGTTATGTCCGAAAATCACAACGCAATTTCTTTTCAAATTAGCCAAATTCGTCACAGCTCCAGCAAGTCAACTTCGATTTTCATTCGGATTAGCCTTATTATAATCTTGATATATATGCGTGCTCTTTTGTTATTACCGGGGAACCTTTTACATCCCACCATATTATCAGTAGACGTACCAGCAACCTCGTTGCTCCTTGGCTTAAATCTCTCCGATAAATCATTATATTTATCTATTGAAGTCTTATCATATACTCATCCGCATCTTGTAACGAGAACTGCCATACCAATTATCGGGAATCAACAATCAGTACTTTGAAAACGCACAGCATATCTACATCAACAGTTATATGTATAACATTTATCTTTTTAGAATTATGGTTTTTCATTCTGTAATTCTGAACAGCACTCAGTCTACAAACAAATACTATGAATGTTGAAAAAGCTGAATGAAGCAGCAGAAACTGTAGACAACCGTAAACGACCTTAATTGTCGGAAGTTTAATGATAAAGAATAGTATGTTGGAAAAGCTCAGAAAATTTGGAACTGAAAAACGGATTGAGCTAACCATGAAGGAGACCAAGGACAAATACAAGGACCATACCCTATATTCAAAGAATCCAGATAATTCTAGATCCGTTGAAATCTTTAGAGAATATCTTGCTCCGAAGTTATGTTAAAATCTTGCGGAAAATCTTTCTCCATCAACCATCGAACTTAGAAATTCCAAAATATCATCATCAATATCTTCGATATTTCTGAGGATATTTTCATAAATATTCTCATTCGAAATTATATACCTCTTCGTGCTTCCTGTGTTTCATTATATTGGAAACTTCTGTAAAATCTAAGTTTAATTTATGAATAAATTCTGGAGAAATGTAAAGAAATTGATGCATGAATTAGTATAATATAATGACACTTGATCAACGTGATTATATTACAGTAAGTCATGCTGAGTTTCTAATGGAACGTGATGATTCACAGATCATATCGTCATTATGTGCCATGTTACATAACTCTTTCATTCAAATTAACTTCTGAACATATCGTGAAAATATATTCTTGATAACTCTATTCTCAGTGATTCTAGTAATTTGACAAATCAAATTATACTATTACGTTCTTTCTTGTTTAGAACATGAAGTTCATTCGAAACTCCATACTTACGAATTCTGGACCATTACTCGCCTTACTAGAATTCGAGAAGAGAATAAAAAGGCAAAGAGCTCCAAAATATAAGGGAAAATATAAAGCCCGATAATAAAACATAAATTACAAACCGTGTATATCAATGTTTATCGCAACATAAAGACACGAGAGAATTAAAACCACTATAACCCCAAGGGCGAAGTAGAAGAAAACAGATTCCGCCGATGGAAGTTGGAAAAGGAGAATGATTGTTGCGACAGTAAGGATAAGGACAAGGAGTAGAACTGGATTAAGCATTTCCACAATCTTTTAAATTTGGGAATTGAATATAGGAGTGATAAAAGTAATGGAACGGAAGAGTTCAATTTATAAAGGAAAAATCAGACGTAACAATCGAGACAGATGACCACATTCCCTTAAATCCCGAAGAATCATATCTTATAGATTTCGAAGATTTTCTTCCTTGAATCCCGGAAATCGATCGTGACTACATCACCGGTTAAGACAAATTTGCATTTACTAATTTCACTCTTTTGTGATCGCTTCATTAGTACTCTTCGAGTAATCGAATTGTTTTATCCATATTACTCAATGATGATAAAAATCTATTTATCAACTCATATTCGTCATGAAAACATTTTTATTGTTAGCCATGACCACCTTACTCAAATTTCGGGACGAAATTTCTTTAACGGGTAGGTACTGTGACGAACCGGAAATTTCCGATCAAATTTAAACTTAATATTTATTTGATTTTGACATGATAAGCAAAGTCTATTAAACCGAGTCTCAAAATGTTGGAACTATTTTTCATGAATGCATTTGACCTTTGACTGCTCTCGACGATTCACGAACAATTAAGTGTAAATAGATATGTGTGTATGTATATATAAATAATAATTCGAAATAGAATTTGAAGTATTAAATGTTATTGTTATTAAAAAACTAATAAAATAAAATAAAAATAGGATATTATAATAATTTATTTAAAATATATCTCTATATATAAATAAAGTATATTAAAAAAATAATAAATAAATAAATATTAAATGATTGTAATACTCGTCTGATGTTCCAATTGATATTAAAGAAACTAAATTCAAACTTATTTGATTTTAAAATAAACGGTGATAAGAAAATGAGTTCTATAAATTATAGACTTACTAAAAATGTATCTAGGATCTAGTTATTAAATTTTAGAACTTTTTATATTTTACCCTGAAATGAGAGGGACAGTTGATGTAATTTTTATTTAACAAGTTAAGGATCAAATTTTATACCATAATGACCAAAGTAAATAAAACTATTTCATTTAAAAATATGGAATTTTTTCTGAACACTCTTATTCGCCACTGAGTAATCAACATAGCCCGTCCGTGAAAACTGTCAGCAGACTCCACACGTTTTAATAAATTTAATGTCGTTTCATTGTGAATCATTGGATCAATCATTGTATTAGTTTATTAGTTATTAATATTTGAATTCAGTAAACTGAAGATCTTTATATATATATATATATATATATATATATATATATATATATATATATATATATATATATATATATATATATATATATATATATATATATATATATATATATATATATATACATATATATATATATATATAATATGATCGTACCAAACATCCACTATCAAAATTTGTTAGACATCACTGTCTAAATTTGATTTTCCTATTTGAGTTTGTTTCATGTCTCCCTAATCCACATGTGATCCTTTAATTATTAAGATATTTACATTATGTATTGACTTATGCAGTATCTATAACTCTATATATGTATATATTATTAAATATAATACATACACTTGTATGATTGATCAAAGATTCCACCAACTTGCAAATCTTTCACTTGATATTGTCGATAGTTTACTGTTATTATTTGTGTATTATATTGACTTTGTTTCCATCATCTAATTCTTTATATATGCATATTTGAATTATTAACACACAGCTACATACACCACTTGATTCTTATTCCTCTTCTTTTTTTGGGTTGTTCCTGCAAACCCACCATCACTTTGTCATTTAAACCACCAACTACATCTACTACTTCATTTTTCATATTTTAAAGACTTAACAATAACAACACACATTCACCACCTTCGTTATCATCGATTAATTCTTATTTCTGTTGGCCGAAACAAACCACTAAACCAGGCTACAAACCATCAAACCATTACCGAGGCCCTATGGTCCTTGTTTCTTGTTCAATTGTAACCAACCCAGGTGACTGTTTTGCAGTCCAAAACCATCCCACGAAACCATCATCTTCGCCACCACCACCCTTCATTTTTGGTCGAGCATCCATACAACCGCCACTATACTCGATCACCACCAACCGCCATGAACAATGACACCATAACCACCTTCTAACACCACAAATTAAACCCGCCACCTCCCGTTTTCGTGAACACCCACAATCACCTCCTTCTTCATGTGATCCGCTACCACCCACTTTGATAACCATGTCGACCACCAAGATGAAACCACCTGCAATAACCGTGACCCACCTTCAATATATATATATATATATATATTTTGTTTTCTGTTTTGCATCTCAAACGAAACCACCAAAACATCATTTAAATTGTGCATCATGCTCCTGTTTACGCTTTCTGTTTGAGCAGCTCAAAACCAAAAACCCACTTGTTAGTTTTTGCTGCTATTTCTTTCTATTTTCTACTGAAAACCGAGAACACGAGCAACCATTATTGTTGTTATTTTTCTGAGCTGTTACAGTGCGAGACAAACAAGAATCAAACACCATAATCGTCAAAATTTATATGCTTTTGCTATGGGACTGCAGTCACTACTACGGGTATTTTTTTTTTCTGATCACCATCGTAAACTGCCACTACCACCATCATTCAACCCCCACGAACACACACCCTTATTACTGCTATTGTACGTTTTTTTTTCCTGCTTCCGTGTTACTGTAGCAACGAGAAATAATGGTGACGGTGATGAACTTTGGTGATATTAGGATAACGATGTTGATGAAGAAGAATAGTTAAGGTTAATGATGCGAACATAATATTGAAAATGAATTCTTTTTAGGAATCGAGTAATAGACTTGGACTATGATTTGTTGAGATATTTAACGGGCCACTGATTTGGTCCATTTGTGTTATAAGTAAGTTTGCTAAATGGACCACTTGTTGGACTACCATACATCTGTTTTGGGCCGTGTACTCTATGATGGGCCGAAACCCAAATTTAATTAGTGATGAGTGATGGTTCATAATGATACGAAATTAAGGATATGATGATGATGCAGAATGATATTACAAGGATGATGATGGAGGATAAATGAGTTTAATGATTGTGGTGGTATTAGTAAGAAAAGATGAAAATAAAAGTCTTGTTAAAAGAAAAAAAAATCCTAACCAAATAAGAAAAGTAACAACGGTTCATTGGTTGGGGTGTTTGTGTTTAACCAAGAGGTCTCGGGTTCGAGTCTGGTCTATGACATTTTTTTTAGGAAGCTTGTTCTTCAAAGGTTGTACCCTATTTTTATTTTTATTATTATTATTATTGTTAGTATCATTATGATTAAAATCAATATTGTTATTATTATTATTATTATCATTTTTATTATAAACATCATTATTTCTAAAACTATCATTATTAGCATTATTATGAAAAGTATCATTTTAGAAAAAGTATTATTTTTATTAAAAATTATTATTATCAATATCATTATTAAATCTAATTATTAGTATTATTATCATTATTTTAGTATTATCATAATTATTATTTTAACAAACAAAAGATATTTAAATAAAAATATAACTATTACATTTATATCCTAAGTATATCTAATCAACTATTTTAATATAAAAAATAACATATATAGATATATATAACATTTGAAATAATAAATACATTACTATTTTAAATAAGTATTATATTATATAATTATTATATATAAACTGGTTTGAATACCATTATGTGACTATATGTGTTAATATATATACTTGATATAGGTTCGTGAATCCGAGGTCAACCCTACATTTGTTCAATGTCGTCATATGTATTTTTACTACAAAATACATTAGGTGAGTTTCATTTGCCTTTTTACCCTTTATATTTTTTGGGCTGAGAATACATGCGCAAATTTTATAACTGTTTTGCGAAATAGACACGAATAAATGAAACTACATTCTATGGTTGAATTATTAAATCGAATATGCCCCTTTTTATATAGTCTGGTAATCTAAGAATTAGGGAACAGACACCCTAATTGACGCGAACTCTAAAGATAGATCTATCGGGCCCAACAAGCCCCATCCAAGGTACCGGAAGCTTTAGTAATTCGAAATTTATATCATGTCCGATGGAGGATCCCGGAATGATGGGGATATTCTTATATGCATCTTGTGAATGTCGGTTACCAGGTGTTCAATCCATATGAATGATATTTTTGTCTCTATGCATGGGACGTATGTTTATGAGAAATGGAAATATGAAATCTTGTGGTCTATTAAAATGATGGAAATGATTATTTATGTTAAACTAATGAACTCACCAACCTTTTGGTTGCCACTTGAAAGCATGTTTATTCTCAGGTATGAAAGAAGTCTTTCGCTGTGCAATCGCTCATTTTAAAGATATTACTTGGAGTCATTCATGACATATTTCAAAAGACGTTGCATTCGAGTCGTTGAGTTCATCAAGATTATTATTAAGTCAATTATAGTTAGATATATAATAAAATGGTATGCACGCCGTCAACTTTCGATGTAATGAAAGATTGTCTTTTCAAAAACGAATGCAATGTTTGTAAAATGTATCATATAGAGGTCAAGTACCTCATGATGTAATCAACTGTTGTGAATCGTTTATAATCGATATGGACTTCGTCCGGATGGATTAGGACGGGTCTTCACAGTTTGTCCCAAATATTCTTCGAAACGAGTCCTTGAAAGCCTTCAATTTTGCCTTTTTTCGATTTTGACCGTTTTGAATTTCATTCATATTATTCCTTTTGTTTAGGCATGAATTAGCATGGTACATATTGTTTTAACGCCTATTATTTTACTCGCAATGTAATTATGTATAACACATATAAATTTGAATCTAATGTCACTTCATTAAACACGCTTTTTAAATCATTAATATGCGCCGCCCGATGGAGTACCATTTGGCGGCTCATAACCTTCGGTTTCAAATTTGGCACCCAAAAATACTCTAACATCAAGACTCCTGGATAGTGTCTTGACATTCGAGGTCATCAGGTGAAATGACTTGTTCATATACATTATAAACGATTCACAATAGTTGATTACATCGCGAGGTATTTGACCTCTATATGATTCATTTTACAAACATTGCATTCGTTTTTTAAAGACAAACTTTCTTTACAACGAAAGTTGACGGCATGCACACCATTTCATAATATATCCAACTATAATTGACTTAATAATAATCTTGATGAACTCAATGACTCGAATGCAACGTCTTTCAAAATACGCCATGAATGACTCCAAGTAATATCCTTAAAATGAGCTAATGCACAGCGGAAGATTTATTTAATACCTGAAAATAAACATGCTTTAAAGTGTCAACCAAAAGGTTGGTGAGTTCATAGGTTTATCATAACAATCATTTCAATATATTAATAGACCACAAGATTTCCATTTATAAATATATGTACACTTACAAGTGTATAAAGTATTCTATAAGTTGTAGGCACCTGGTAACAAGCCTTAACGTTCATGTTTTACCCTCTGAAGTACACCAGATCAGGTGTGTTTAAAATAACCTCGAAGTACTAAAGCATCCCATAGTCAGGATGGGGTTTGTCAGGCCCAATAGATCTATCTTTAGGATTCGCGCCTACCGTACATAGACAAGTAGTTTAATGTTACCAAGCTAAGAGTATATTTCTGGTTTAAACCCACGTAGAATTAGTTTTAGTACTTGTGCCTATTTCGTAAAACATTTATAAAAACAGCGCATCTATTCTCAGTTCCAAAAATATATATAAAAGGGAGCAAATGAAACTCACAATACTGTATTTCGTAGTAAAAATACATATAACGTCATTTAACAAGTGCAAGATTGGCCTCGGATTCACGAACGTATCAATATTGAGATTCAATATTGCAGGAAAGTACGTAGACGCAACGGAGATGATAAACACTTGATTAACCTCACGAGCATACCCATGAACCATACCCATCACCTCCATAGCTATAACCCATAATTTCCTTAGCTTCGACTCATTCAAAAAAACTATTTTGAAATCACTCGGACAGCACTCCGTCGTAATATTTTATGTATACTAATAATATCTTGAAATAATACAGAGCAAATATATATATATATATAAATCGATTGAGAGAGTTTAGAGAAATATATTTTCAAGTTTCTATGAAATAATGAAACCTATTGAATTCTATTTATAATAGATTTTTGAATTATTAAAATGAATTATTAAAGTATGAATTATTAAAGTGAATTATTAAAGTATGAATTATTATAGTGAATTATTAAAGTATGAATTATTAAAGTGAATTATTAAAGTATGAATTATTAAAGTGAATTATTAAAGTATGAATTATTAAAGTGAATTATTAAAGTATGAATTATTAAAGTGAATTATTAAAGTATGAATTATTAAAGTGAATTATTAAAGTATGAATTATTAAAGTGAATTATTAAAGTTAAAGTAAAGTAAAAGTAAATTCAAGGTAAAGTTAAAGTATAGTAAAAGTATAAAAACTATGTATATATAATACGCGTATAAATATATATAATATTAATTTAAATCGTTATATATATATTTAATGAAATAAAATATAAATATCATTATATTTATTATACTGGTTAAGTAATGAGTTGTCAAAAGTGATTCTAGATATTTATAAAAGTTATATACGTTTTAATAATAAAGTTCTTTTTAAACTGAAAACGTCTTTGTACGTTTGAAAATAGATTAATAGAATATTATGGAAACCAATTCTCCACTAACTTTTGTCTAACTTTCGTAAATGACACTTTTTGTTTTTATTTATAAATAGCTTTACAAATTATTCTGAATATCGTTAAGAGGAATAGAATTTCTCAAATCATAGTGGACCTCTCAACAGAGACTTGTAATCATAATTCAATGTTTCTGATAATTCAATCATTTAATATATTTTTTTTTTAATTTCATCGAAAATCATATTGAAATAAATACGTTCGTGTAAAGTATTATACGTTTAATACTTTATTAATATTCTCAAGTTATAATATATATATACATATACATATTTATTTATATATAACGGTTCGTGAATCGTCGGAATTTGGTCGAGGTTATAATGAATGTATGAACACAGTTTAAAATTCTTGAGATTTAACTTAACAAACTTTGCTTATCGTGTCGGAATAATATAAAGATTAAAGTTTAAATTTGGTCAGAAATTTTCGGGTCGTCACAGTACCTACCCGTTAAAGAAATTTCGTCCCCGAAATTTGATAGAGGTGGTCATGACTAACAATTAGAATGTTATTATAACGATTATAGAGTTTTATCATGTTCAAGAAGAATGGATAAAATAATTCGATACTCGAAGCGTGTGAGTGAAGTTATCGTAAATGAATGAAATAAGATAATATTGATTCGTCGTATCTTTTGACGTCATCACGATTGATCTTCGAAAAGAAAATCTTTGTAATCTATATTGGATTTGATTATTTAGCGATTAAGGAAATTATGATCCTCTTCGAATTAATGCGATAATCCATTTTGATTTCTCTGTCGGATATTTCACTATAAATCCACCTCATTTGTTTTCTTATAACTCACACCTTCTCAACTCATATTTTAAAGTATTTGTCAATATGCTTCATCCAGTGCTGATTCTTGATATACTCCTCACTTTCATATCTGTCGCTCTTCTTTTTCATCTGCCTCCGGAAGAATCTATTTACTTCTACTATACTCTTGATTTTATAGTGTTTTTAGTTCTCCCGTGTCTTTATATTGCTATATGCATTGATATATACGGTTTGTGATTTCTGGGTTGTTGTTGGATTTTATATCTTCCCTTATATTTCAAAGTCCTTGGTTCTTCTATAATCATTGTCATCCACAGTTAATGCTCTCTTCTATTTGCTATGATTTATTCGCTCATTTCTAGTTCGGAGCTTTGTCCTTTCGTTTTTTCTTCTTGCGATTAAGCACCGCTTGTAATGGTCCAGAATTCGCAGATATAAATTTCGGAATGAACATTGTTAATGTTCTAGGAAGGAAATTGTAATGGCATGATTTTGACTTGTCAAATTACCAGAATACCTCGGAAAAGGCCGAATCATCAAGAAATATTTTCTTGATATTTAGAGATCAAAGAGAATACAAGAGTCGTGTAACATAGCACATGATGACGTTATGATCTGTGAATCATCATATTCCATTTAGAAACTCAGCATGAATTACTGTAATATAATCACGTTGATCAAGTGTCATTATATTATACTAACTCATGCTTCAGCTCCCAACACTTCTTCAAGAATATTCCTATTTTAAACTCGAATGTTTCAGAATTTAGAAACTAAAATAGTTTCTTTTATGATATAATACAGATAGCGCGAAGAGGTAAATGATTTCAGATAAGAATAATTATAAAAATATCTTCAGAAGTATGGATGATATTTATAATGAAAGATACGATGATATCTTAGAATGTCTAATATCAGAGGATGATGAAGGATATTGTCCGCAGGGGTTTAGAGTCAGGAGCAAGGTATTCGTTAATGACTTCGGCAAGTACTGAATCATTTGGATTCTTTGAAGGCAGGTTCAGCCTTTGTGATTTGTCCACAGCCTCCTTCATACTTTGCTCAATCCGTTTTCCAGTTCCAAAGCTTCTCTTTTTCTGAGCTTTGCCAATATACTATCCTTTATCATCCAACTTTTTACTGTTAAGGTCGTTTACAATTTTTGCTGCTTCATCAGCATTTTTCAAAATTTCAAGAACTGGTTCGTAGTTTAGGGTGTTTTTCAGAAATTTCTCATTCAAAGAATGTAAGTCTTAGAGGTAGACGTTGTGTGTATATGTAATTGTTGATGTAGACATGCTGCGAGGTTTCAAAATACGGATTGCTGATTCTCAATAATTGGCATGGCAATTCTTGTTATAAGGTACGAATGAGTATATGATAGGGTTTCGATAATTATAATGATTTTTTTTTGGAAAGTCAAAGATCAGTGAAGTTGTTGGTAAGTTTATTGCTAATGTGGTGAATATAAACGATTCCCCAGTAACGTTGGCGAAAGGGCAACGTATCTATCGAGGTTATAATAAGACTGTTTTGATTGAGAAGTCGAAGTTGACTTGCTGGAGCTGTGACAAAACTGTCTATTTTGAAACGGAATTGAAAAGTTATTTTAGCTAGTAAATGCCAAAGGGTCTAACACGGATACGTGTCGAACTATGACTTGGGTTTTGAGAGTTTTTCAGGTGTATAACTGTGGGTAACATGTGGTTGGATCATCATCTCGATTGTTCCTTAGTTGAAGTGTCTTCAGGAATTTCGAAGGGTTTGAGCACATATTGTAATCGTTAATACATATGATGTTCTAACACAGTTTTGAAGTCAAAGTATAGCTTTGAAAGATATAGGAATCTAAGAGTGATGATACTGGTTATATTTCGAATTGAATTATGCGATTTCAAAATCAGAATATGTAATTGAATTTGAAAGAGTATGATTGTTTTGATTTATATGAAAGAATGGATATTGTTGTGAAAGTTGGGAGTATAGTTGATGATTCATGAATCAGTTTCAAAAAATGTAATATATTAATTGTGAATTTATATATCTCTCGGGTATTACCTACCCGTTAAAAAAATTTTCACAATTAATATTTTGTACAAAAGAAGTTTATTACAGTCTGTATGAAAATATATGTGTATATTTTCTTTAGATGTAACATAGATTTAATGAGTTAATATTAAATTAAACTCATTTGTTTTATGGTTGGAACTAGAATTGAGTAATCCCTAAAACTTTATAAATTGCATAAGTATTTCTTTAATAATATTGAAATTATGAATCATTACTTTGTTATTTGTTGGTTTTTCGTGAAATTCTTGTGAACTTCGCAAGGTACGAATGATGTTATTTGAAAAGTTTCGAGTACATCGATGATGAAAGTGTAAAATCAAACATATATTCGAATAATACACTTGATTTATTATGAATTGGATTTTTATTGAATTGAGACAGAGATTGTAATTAACGATGGTTAAGTTGCGGACGAAGGACGTACATCATTGCATATTTATAATATGAATTAACTGAGTAGTTAAGATTCACACATAATAGCTTAGTACGGGAAGATTTATTATGGTTTAAAATTTTATACATATAAAATATACATATAAATCTTTCGATTGGAAATGAGTTAATACTTCATAACTCGTTGATACAATATATTTGTTGTTGATTCGTAATGATGTCCACAATGATTCTTGAACTGACAGAGTTTGTGATGTTACATGTGCTGTTGATTCTGACGATACTGACGGCACTGACTGTGTTGATGATGCTACGGTCCTGTTGATGCTGTTGGTTAAACAATTCCAGCTTGTAAATCATACACCATTTTCGATCAAAGTTTCTACTCTACCATCTCCGTTCACTCATCCGATTTACGGTCAGAATTAAATAATCTCTAAGATTTTGGAGATTACATAACTGCCGCAGAGATATCTCTTCAATGAAGTTTATGAATTAATACTTCATCGTTTGTTGTTGTTGATATGCCTGGATATTTACAGGGCGAATGACGTTGATGTTTGAGATACAGATTGTAATGTTGTGGTGTGGGATGTGGATGTTGTTGTTGGTGGTGGTGATGGTACTGTTGGTGTTGCTGATGGTGGTACTGTTTATGCTGCTGGTGCTGCTACTGGTGTTTGTAACCTTTACACCATATTCTCCAAAGCCACTACCCGAGCGCGAAGCTCGTTGACTTCTTCTATTACACCGGGGTGATTGTCGGTTTGGACGAGCGGATAGATAAAATCTAGAATTTGGTGTAGTATGTAATCGTGACGAGATATTCTAGAAATAAGAGAGAAAATGGTGTTTCGGATAGGTTCGCCAGTAAGTGCTTCAGGTTCTTCTCCAAGAGGGCAATGTGGTGGATGGAAGGGATCACCTTCTTCTTGTCTCCAATGATTAAGGAGGCTACGAACCCATCCCCAATTCATCCAGAATAGATGATGACTAATTGGTTGATCCATTCCGGTCACACTGCTTTCGGAACTTGAGTGGGATTCCATTTTGGAATCCGAGGGACTTGAACTAATGACGAATTCCATTTCGTACGATTGAATAAAGAATTTTTCGATATGAAATGATTTTCCGGCTATCGGGTGGTATTCTAATTATATAGAGTAAAAGGTTTCGTAGATTACAGAGGAATTTACGGAATATGTCAGGCAAAGTTTACAGGAACAGATACGCTAAGATATGAATTAGCAGATACGCTAAGATATGAATTTTGTCTATACAGTATTCATGGAATCAATGCAATAAGATGTGTCTAGACTAAGAATGATAAGCAGGTAATTTCTGACAAAAATGATGAGCAAAACTTTTGACATGCAGACACGGTCGAAGTCCAGACTCACTAATGCATCCTAACAACTATCAGTTAGACACACTAATGCAGACTTGGTTCGCTAAGACCACCGCTCTGATACCAAGTGAAATGACCCATTCATATACATTATAAACGATTCACAATAGTTGATTACATCGCGAGGTATTTGACCTCTATATGATACATTTTACAAACATTGCATTCGTTTTTAAAAGACAAACTTTCTTTACAACGAAAGTTGACGGCATGCACACCATTTCATAATACATCCAACTATAATTGACTTAATAATAATCTTGATGAACTCAATGACTCGAATGCAACGTCTTTCAAAATATGCCATGAATGACTCCAAGTAATATCCTTAAAATGAGCTAATGCACAGCGGAAGATTTCTTTAATACCTGAGAATAAACATGCTTTAAAGTGTCAACCAAAAGGTTGGTGAGTTCATATGTTTATCATAACAATCATTTCAATATATCAATAGACCACAAGATTTCCGTTTATAAATATATGTACACTCGCAAGTGTATAAAGTATTCTATAAGTTGTAGGCACCCGGTAACAAGCCTTAACGTTCATGTTTTACCCTCTGAAGTACACCAGATCAGGTGTGTTTAAAATAACCTCGAAGTACTAAAGCATCCCATAGTCAGGATGGGGTTTGTCAGGCCCAATAGATCTATCTTTAGGATTCGCGCCTACCGTACATAGACAAGTAGTTTAATATTACCAAGCTAAGGGTATATTTCTGGTTTAAACCCACGTAGAATTAGTTTTAGTACTTGTGCCTATTTCGTAAAACATTTATAAAAACAGCGCATGTATTCTCAGTCCCAAAAATATATATAAAAGGGAGCAAATGAAACTCACAATACTGTATTTCGTAGTAAAAATACATATAACGTCATTTAACAAGTGCAAGGTTGGCCTCGGATTCACGAACGTATCAATATTGAGATTCAATATTGCAGGAAAGTACGTAGACGCAACGGAGATGATAAACACTAGATTGACCTCACGAGCATACCCATGAACCATACCCATTACCTCCATAGCTATAACCCATAATTTCCTTAGCTTCGACTCATTCAAAAAAACTATTTTGAAATCACTCGGACAGCACTCCGTCGTAATATTTTATGTATACTAATAATATCTTAAAATAATACAGAGCAAATATATATATATATATATATATATATATATATATATATATATATATATATATATATATATATATATATATATATATATATAAATCGATTGAGAGAGTTTAGAGAAATATATTTTCAAGTTTCTATGAAATAATGAAACCTATTGAATTCTATTTATAATAGATTTTTGAATTATTAAAGTGAATTATTAAAGTATGAATTATTAAAGTGAATTATTAAAGTATGAATTATTAAAGTGAATTATTAAAGTATGAATTATTAAAGTGAATTATTAAAGTATGAATTATTAAAGTGAATTATTAAAGTATGAATTATTAAAGTAAATTATTAAAGTATGAATTATTAAAGTGAATTATTAAGGTATGAATTATTAAAGTGAATTATTAAAGTTAAAGTAAAGTAAAAGTAAATTCAAGGTAAAGTTAAAGTATAGTAAAAGTATAAAAACTATGTATGTATAATACGCGTATAAATATATATAATATTAATTTAAATCGTTATATATATTTAATGAAATAAAATATAAATATCATTATATTTATTATACTGGTTAAGTAATGAGTTGTCAAAAGTGATTCTAGATATTTATAAAAGTTATATACATTTTAATAATAAAGTTCTTTTTAAACTGAAAACGTCTTTGTACGTTTGAAAATAGATTAATAGAATATTATGGAAACCAATTCTCCACTAACTTTTGTCTAACTTTCGTAAATGACACTTTTTGTTTTTATTTATAAATAGCTTTACAAATTATTCTGAATATCGTTAAGAGGAATAGATTTTCTCAAATCATAGTGGACCTCTCAACAGAGACTTGTAATCATAATTCAATGTTTCTGATAATTCAATCATTTAATATATATTTTTTTAATTTCGTCGAAAATCATATTGAAACAAATACGTTCGTGTAAAGTATTATACGTTTAATACTTTATTAATATTCTCAAGTTATAATATATATATATATATATATATATATATATATATATATATATATATATATATATATATATACACATATACATATCTATTTATATATAACGGTTCGTGAATCGTCGGAATTTGGTCGAGGTTATAATGAATGTATGAACACAGTTTAAAATTCTTGAGATTTAACTTAACAAACTTTGCTTATCGTGTCGGAATAATATAAAGATTAAAGTTTAAATTTGGTCAGAAATTTCCGGGTCGTCACATCAGGATGCCGAAAAAAGACATTTTACTCATTTTTAATGTTCTCTTTGAACGTTTTCAATTTATATCTTATTATTAGTTTTGTGTATGCATGACTTGGCATGGTATATATCGTTTTAAGGCCTGTTATTTCACTCACAATGTAATTATGTATAACGGGTATAAATTTGAATCTAATGTCACTTCATTAAACACGTTTTTTAAAATCATTTGTATGCGCCGCCAGATGGAGTACCATTTGGCGGCGCATAACCTTCTGTTTCATATTATGCTGAAATTCTCAAGATCACACTAAAATGTCTGAATGAGCAAGACTCTCTGAACGTGCTAGCCATTCGAGGTCATCTAGTTCCAAAAAAGACATCTTTCCTCGCAAAATTGCACCACGCACCAAACATCACCGACGGTTCGTGGTGCTTGGTGTTTTGTGTCTTTGGCCAAAATGTTCACTCTATCGTATCTTTTGACTTGTTGCTCCGATTTAGTCACATTTTTTTTCAACTCGTGCATTTTTCGGGATCTATCCGTTGGCAAACTGCAATAGGCGGTTTGTCCCAAGTATTCGTCGAAATGAGTCATCGAAAGCCTTCAAATTTGCCTTTTTTCAATTTTGCCTTAGCATGGTACATATTGTTTTAAGGCCTATTATTTCACTCGCAATATAATTATGTATAACGCATATAAATTTGAATCTAATGTCACTTCATTAAACACGCTTTTTTAAATCATTAATATGCGCCGCCAGATGGAGTACCATTTGGCGGCTCATAACCTTTGGTTTCAGATTTGGCTGAAATTCTTGAGATCACCCTAAAACGACTCTAACATCAACACTCCTGGATAGTGTCTTGACATTCGAGGTCGTCAGGATGCGAAAAAAGACATTTTACTCATTTTTAATGTTCTCTTTAAACGTTTTCAATTTATATCTTATTATTAGTTTTGTGTATGCATGACTTAGCATGGTATATATCGTTTTAAGGCATATTATTTCACTCTCAATGTAAATATGTATAATAGGTATAAATTTGAATCTAATATCACTTCATTAAAAACGTTTTTTTAAATTATTAGTATGCGCCGCCAGATGGAGTACCATTTGGAGGCGCATAACCTTAGGTTTCAGATTGTGCTAAAATTCTCAAGATCACCCTAAAACGGCCGAACGAACAAGACTATCTGAACGAGCTTGCCGTTAGAGGTCATCTTAATTTCGAAAAAGACATCTTTCCTCACAAAATTGCTCCATGCACCAAACACAACCGACGGTTCGTGGTGCTTGGTGTTTTGTGTCTTTGGCCAAAATGTTCGATCTATCATCTCTTTTGACTCGTAGCTCCGATTTAGTCACCGTTTTTTTTCAAATTGTGTATTTTTTCGGAATCTATCCATTGGCAAACTTCCGTAGGTAGTTTGTCCTAAATATTTTTCGAAACGAGTCCTTGAAAGCCGTCAATTTTGCCTTTTTCGATTTTGACCGTTTTGAATTTCATTCATATTATTCCCTTTGTGTATGCATGACTTAGCATAGTACATATTCTTTTAAGGCCTATTATTTCACTTGCAATGTAATTATGTATAACGCATATAAATTTGAATCTAATGTCACTTCATTAAACACGCTTTTTTAAATCATTAATATGCGCCGCTAGATGGAGTACCATTTGGCGGCGCATAACCTTTGGTTTCAGATAGTGCTGAAATTCTCGAGATCACGCAAAAAAGACTCTAACATCAAGACTCATGGATAGTACCTTGACATACGAGGTCGTCAGGATGCCGAAAAAAGACATTTTACTCATTTTTAATGTTTTCTTTGAACGTTTTCAATTTATATCTTATTATTAGTTTTGTGTATGCATGACTTAGCATGGTATATATCGTTTTAAGGCCTGTTATTTCACTCGCAATGTAATTATGTATAACGGGTATAAATTTGAATCTAATGTCAGTTCATTAAACACGTTTTTTTAAATCATTAGTATGCGCCGCCAGATGGAGTACCATTTGGCGGTGCATAACCTTGGATTTCAGATTGTGCTGAATTTATCTAGATCACCCTAAAACGGCCGAACGAGCAAGACTCTCTGAACGTGCTTTCCATTAGAGGTGCTTGGTGTTTTGTGTCTTTGGCCAAAATGTTCGATCTATCGTATTTTTTGACTCGTAGCTCCGATTTTATCACCGTTTTTTTCAAATCGTGTATTTTTCCCGGATCTATGTGTTGGCAAATTTCCGTAGGCGGTTTGTCCCAAATATTTTTTGAAACGAGTCCTCGTAAGCCTTCAATTTTTCCTTTTTCGATTTTGACCGTTTTGAATTTCATTCATATTATTCCTTTTGTGTGTGCATGACTTAGCATGGTACACATTGTTTTAAGGCCTATTATTTCACTCGCATTGTAATTATGTATAACGCATATAAATTTGAATCTAATGTCACTTCATTAAACACGCTTTTTTAAATCATTAATATGCGCCGCCAGATGGAGTACCATTTGGCGGCGCATAACCTTCGGTTTTAGATTTGGCTAAAATTTTCGAGAACACCCTAAAATGACTCTAACATCAAGATTCCTGGATAGTGTCTTGACATTCGAGGTCATCAGGATGCCAAAAAAAGACATTTTACTCAATTTTTAATGTTCTCTTTGAACGTTTTCAATTTATATCTTATTATTAGTTTTGTGTATGTATGACTTAGCATGGTATATATCAGTTTAAGGCCTGTTATTTAACTCGCAATGTAATTATGTATAACGGGTATAAATTTGAATCAAATGTGACTTCATTAAACACATTTTTTTAAATCATTAGTATGCGCCGCCAGATGGAGTACCATTTGGCGGCGCATAACCTCTTGTTTCAGATTGTGCTGAAATTCTCAAGATCACCCTAAAACGGCAGAACGAGCAAGACTCTCTAAACGTGCTAGCTATTCGAGGTCATCTAGTTCCGAAAAAGACATCTTTCATCGCAATATCGCACCCCGCACTAAACATCACCGACGATTCGTGGTGCTTGGTGTTTTGTGTCTTTGGCCAAAATGTTCGATCTATCGTATCTTTTGACTCGTAGCTCCGATTTAGTCACATTTTTTTTAAATCATGTATTTTCTTCGGGATCTATCTGTTGGCAAACTGCAATAGGCGGTTTGTCCCAAATATTCTTCGAAACGAGTCCTTGAAAGCCTTCAATTTTGCCTTTTTTCGATTTTGACCGTTTTGAATTTCATTCATATTATTCCTTTTGTTTAGGCATGACTTAGCATGGTACATATTGTTTTAACACCTATTATTTCACTCGCAATGTAATTATGTATAACGCATATAAATTCGAATCTAATGTCACTTCATTAAACACGCTTTTTAAATCATTAATATGCGCCGCCCGATGGAGTATTATTTGGCGGCTCATAACCTTCGGTTTCAAATTTGGCACCAAAAAAGACTCTAACAATAAGACTCCTGGATAGTGTCTTGACATTCGAGGTCGACAGGATGCCGAAAAAAGACATTTTACTCATTTTTAATGTTCTCTTTGAACGTTTTCAATTTATATCTTATTATTAGTTTTGTGTATGCATTACTTAGCATGGTATATATCGTTTTAAGGCCTGTTATTTTACTCGTAATGTAATTATGTATAACGGGTATAAATTTGAATCTAATGTCACTTCATTACACACGTTTTTTTATAAATCATTAGTATGTGCCGCCAGATGGAGTACCATATGGTGGCGCATAACCTTCTGTTTCAGATTGTGCTGAAATTCTTAAGATCACCCTAAAATGGCCGAACGAGCAAGACTCTCTGAACGCGATAGCCATTTGAAGTCATCTAGTTTCGAAAAAGTCATCTTTCCTCGCAAAATCGCACCACGCACCAGACACCACTAACTGTTCGTGGTGCTTGGTGTTTTGTGTCTTTGGCCAAAATGTTGGATCTATCGTATCTATTGACTCGTAGTTCCGGTTTAGTCACCGCTTTTTTTCAAATCGTGTATTTTTTCGGGATCTATCCGTTAGCAAACTGCCGTAGGCGGTTTTCCCAAATATCTTTCGAAACGAGTCCTTGAAAGCCTTCAGTTTTGCCTTTTTTCGATTTTGATCGTTTTGAATTTCATTCATATTATTCCTTTTTGTGTATGCATGACTTAGCATGGTACATATTGTTTTAAGGCCTATTATTTTACTCGCAATGTAATTATGTATAACGCATATAAATTTGAATCTAATGTCACTTCATTAAACACGCTTTTTTAAATCATTAATATGCGCCGCCAGATGGAGTACCATTTGGCGGCTCTTAACCTTCGGTTTTAGATTTGGCTGAAATTCTCGAGAACACCCTAAAACGACTCTAACATCAAGATTCCTGGATAGTGTCTTGACATTCGATGTCGTCAGGATGCCGAAAAAAGACATTTTACACAATTTTAAATGTTCTCTTTCAATGTTTTCAATTTATATCTTATTATTAGTTTTGAGTATGCATGACCTAGCATGGTATATATCGTTTTAAGGCCTGTTATTTCACTCGCAATGTAATTATGTATAACGGGTATAATTTTGAATCTAATGTCACTTCATTAAACACGTTTTTTTAAATCATTAGTATGCGCCGCCAGATGGAGTACCATATGGCGGCGCATAACCTTCTATTTCAGATTGTGCTGAAATTCTCAAGATCACCCTAAAACGGCCGAACGAATAAGACTCTCAGAACATGCTAGCCATTTGAGTTCATCTAGTTTCGAAAAAGTCATCTTTCCTCGCAAAATCGCACCACGCACCAAACATCCCCGACGGTTTGTGGTGCTTGGTGTTTTGTGTCATTGGCCAAAATGTTCAATCTATCGTATCTTTTGACTCGTAGCTCCGATTTAGTCACTATTGTTTTTTAAATCATGTATTTTTTTCGAGATCTATCCGTTGGCAAACTGATGTAGGCGGTTTGTCCTAAATATTTATCGAAACGAGTCATCGAAGGCCTTCAAATTTGCCTTTTTTCGATTTTGACCGTTTAGAATTTCATTCATATTGTCCTTTTTTGTATGCATGACTTAGCATGGTACATATTGTTTTCAGGCCTATTATCTCACTCGCAATGTAATTATGTATAACGCATATAAATATGAATCTAATGTCACTTCATTAAACACGCTTTTTTAAATCATTGATATGCTCCGCCAGATAGAGTACCATTTGGCGGCGCATAACCTTCGGTTTATGATTGTGCTGAAATTCTTGAGATCACCCTAAAACGACTCTAACATCAAGACTCCTGGACAGTGTCTTGACATTCGAGGTAGTCAGGATGCCGAAAAAAAACATTTTACTCATTTTTAATGTTCTCTTTGAATGTTTTCAATTTATATCTTATTATTAGTTTCGTGTATGCATGACTTAGCATGGTATATATCATTTTAAGGCCTGTTATTTCACTCGCAATGTAATTATATATAACGGGTATAAATTTGAATCTAATGTCACTTCATTAAACACGTTTTTTTAAATCATTAGTATTCGCCGCCAGATAGAGTACCATTTGGCGGCGCATAACCTTATGTTTCAGATTGTGCTGAAATTCTCAAGATCACATTAAAACGTCTGAACGAGCAAGACTCTGTGAACATGCTAGCCATTCGAGGATCTATCCATTGGCAAACTGCTGTAGGCGGTTTCTCCCAATTATTTTTCGAAACAAGTCCTCGAAGGCCTTCAATTTTGTCTTTTTTCGATATTGAGCTTTTTTTATTTCATTCATATTGTCATTTTATGTATGCATGACTTAGCAAGGTACACATTGTTTTAAGGCCTATTATCTCACTCGCAATGTAATTATGTATAACGCATATAAATATGAATCTAATGTCACTTTATTAAACACGCTTTTTTAAATCATTGATATGCGCCGCCAGATGGAGTACCATTTGGCAGCGCATAACCTTCGGTTTCAGATTGTGCTAAAATTCTCGAAATCACCCTAAAATGACTCTAACATCAAGGCTCCTGGATAGTGTGTTGACATTCGAGGTCGTCGGGATGCCGAAAAAAGACATTTTACTCATTTTTAATGTTCTCTTTGAACGTTTTCAATTTATATCTTATTATTAGTTTTGTGTATGCATGACTTAGCATGGTATAATCATTTTAAGGCCTGTTATTTCACTCGCAATGTAATTATGTATAACGTGTATAAATTTGAATCTAATGTCACTTCATTAAACACGTTTTTTAAATCATTAGTATGCGCCGCCAAATGGAGTACCATTTGGCGGCGCATAACCTTCTGTTTCAGATTGTCTGAAATTCTCAAGATCACACTAAAATGTCCGTACAAGCAAGACTCTCTGAACGTGCTAGCCATTCGAGGTCATCTAGTTCCGAAAAAAACATCTTTCCTCGCAAAATCGCACCACACACCAAACATCACCGACAGTTCATGGTGGTTGGTGTTTTGTGTCTTTGGCCAAAATGTTCGATCTATCGTATCTCTTGACTCGTAGCTCCAATTTAGTCACGTTTTTTTCAAATCGTGTATTTGTTCGGGATCTATCCGTTGGGAAACTGCAATACGCAGTTTGTTCGAAATATTCTTCAAAACGAGTCCTCGAAAGCCTTCAATTTTGTCTTTTTTTGATTTCGACCGTCTTGAATTTCATTCATATTATTCCTTTTGTGTATGCATGACATAGCTTGGTACATATTGTTTTAAGGCCTATTATTTCACTCACAATGTAATAATGTATAACGCATATAAATTTGAATCTAATGTCACTTCATTAAACAGACTTTTTAAATCATGAGCCGCCAGATGGAGTACCATTTGGCGGCTCATAACCTTCGGTTTCAGATTTGGCTGAAATTCTCGAGATCACCCTAAAACGACTCTAACATCAAGACTCCTGGATAGTGTCTTGACATTTGAGGTCGTCAGGATGCTGAAAAAAGACATTTTACTCATTTTTAATGTTCTCTTTGAACGTTTTCAATTTATATCTTATTATTAGTTTTGTGTATGCATGACTTAGCATGGTATAATCATTTTAAGGCCTGTTATTTCACTCGCAATGTAAGTATGTATAACGTATATAAATTTGAATCTAATGTCACTTCATTAAACACGTTTTTTTAAATCATTAGTATGCGCCGCCAGATGGAGTACCATTTGGCGGCGCAAAACCTTCTGGTTCAGATTGTCTGAAATTCTCAAGATCACACTAAAATGTCCGTACGAGCAAGGCTCTCTGAACGTGCTAGCCATTCGAGGTCATCTAGTTCCGAAAAAGACATATTTCCTCGCAAAATCGCACCACACACCAAACATCACCGACAGTGCGTGGTGGTTGGTGTTTTGTGTCTTTGGCCAAAATGTTCGATCTATCGTATCTTTTGACTCGTAGCTCCGATTTAGTCACGTTTTTTTTTTCAAATCGTGTATTTGTTCGGGATCTCTCCGTTGGCAAACTGCAATAAGCGGTTTGTCCCAAATATTCTTCAAAACGAGTCCTCGAAAGCCTTCAATTTTGCCTTTTTTTGATTACGCCATTTTGAATTTCATTCATATTATTCCTTTTGTGTATGCATGACTTAGCATGGTACATATTGTTTTAAGGCCAATTATTTCAATCGCAATGTAATAATGTATAACGCATATAAATTTGAATCTAATGTCACTTCATTAAACAGACTTTTTTAAATCATGAGCCGCCAGATGGAGTACCATTTGGCAGCTCATAACCTTCGGTTTCAGATTTGGCTGAAATTCTCGAGATCACCCTAAAAGGACTATAACATCAAGACTCCTAGATAGTGTCTTGACATTCGAGGTCGTAAGGATGCCGAAAAAAGACATTTTACTCATTTTTAATGTTCTCTTTGAACGTTTTCAATTTATATCTTATTATTAGTTTTGTGTATGCATGACTTAGCATGGTATATATCATTTTAAGGCATGTTATTTCACTCGCAATGTAATTATGTAGAACGGGTATAAATTTGAATCGAATGTCACTTCATTAAACACGTTTTTTAAATCATTAGTATGCACCGCCACATAGAGTACCATTTGGCGGCGCATAACCTTCGATTTCAGATTGTGCTGAAATTCTCAAGATCACCCTAAAACGGCCGAACGATCAAGACTCTCTGAACGTGCTTTCCATTAGAGGTCGTCTAGATTCCGAAAAACACATCTTTCCTCGCAAAATCGCTCCACGCACCAAACATCAACGACGGTTCGTGGTGCTTGGTGTTTTGTTTCTTTGGCCAAAATGTTCGATCTATCGTCTCTTTTGACTCGTAGGTCCGATTTTGTCACTGTTTTTTTCAAATCATGTATTTTTTGGAATCTATCTGTTGGCAAACTTTCGTAGGCAGTTTGTCCCAAATATTTTTCGAAACGAGTCCTCGAAAGCCTTCTATTTTGCCTTTTTTCGATTTGGACCGTTTTGTATTTCATTCATATTATTCCTTTTGTGTATGCATAACTTAGCATGGTACATATTGTTTTAAGGCCTATTATTTCACTCGCAATGTAGCTATGTATAACGCATATAAATTTGAATATAATGTCACTTCATTAAACACGCTTTTTTATATCATTAATATGCGCCGCGAGATGGAGTACCATTTGGCGGCGCATAACCTTTGGTTTCTGATAGTGCTGAAATTCTCGAGATCACCCTAAAATTACCCTAACAACTCATGGATAGTATCTTGACATTCGAGGTCACCAGGATGTCGAAAAAAGACATTTTACTCATTTTTAATGTTTTCTTTGAACGTTATCAATTTATATCTTATTATTAGTTTTGTGTATGCATGACTTAGCATGGTATATATCGTTTTAAGGCCTGTTATTTCACTTGCAATGTAATTATGTATAATGGGTATAAATTTGAATCTAACGTCACTTCATTAAACACGTATTTTTAAATCATTTGTATACGTCGCCTGATGGAGTACCATATGGCGGCGCATAACCTTCGGTTTTAGATTGTGCTGAAATTCTCAAGATCATGCTAAAACGGGCGAATGTGCAAGACTCTCTGAATGTGCTAGCCATTCGAGGTTATCTGAAATGTCCCGTTCTTATTGATTAAAAACGTTCCATATTAATTGATTTCGTTGCGAGGTTTTGACCTCTATATGAGACGTTTTTCAAAGACTGCATTCATTTTAAAACAAACCATAACCTTTATTTCATAAATAAAGGTTTAAAAAGCTTTACGTAGATTATCAAATAATGATAATCTAAAATATCCTGTTTACACACGACCATTACATAATGGTTTACAATACAAATATGTTACATCGAAATCAGTTTCTTGAATGCAGTTTTTACACAATATCATACAAACATGGACTCCAAATCTTGTCCTTATTTTAGTATGCAACAGCGGAAGCTCTTAGTATTCACCTGAGAATAAACATGCTTTAAACGTCAAAAAAAATGTTGGTGAGTTATAGGTTTAACCTATATATATCAAATCGTAACAATAGACCACAAGATTTCATATTTCAATACACATCCCATACATAGAGATAAATGAAATGTCCCGTTATTATTGATTAAAAACGTTCCATATTAATTAATTTTGTTGCGAGGTTTTAACCTCTATATGAGACGTTTTTCAAAGACTGCATTCATTTTAAAACAAACCATAACCTTTATTTCATCAATAAAGGTTTAAAAAGCTTTACGTAGATTATCAAATAATGATAATCTAAAATATCCTGTTTACACACGACCATTACATAATGGTTTACAATACAAATATGTTACAATAAAATAAGTTTCTTGAATGCAGTTTTTACACAATATCATACAAGCATGGACTCCAAATCTCGTCCTTATTTAAGTATGCAACAGCGGAAGCTCTTAATAATCACCTGAGAATAAACATGCTTAAAACGTCAACAAAAATGTTAGTGAGTTATAGGTTTAACCTATATATATCAAATCATAATAATAGACCACAAGATTTCATATTTCAATACACATCCCATACATAGAGATAAAAATCATTCATATGGTGAACACCTGGTAACCGACATTAACAAGATGCATATATAAGAATATTCCCATCATTCCGGGACACCCTTCGGATATGATATAAATTTCGAAGTACTAAAGCATCCGGTACTTTGGATGGGGTTTGTTAGGCCCAATAGATCTATCTTTAGGATTCGCGTCAATTAGGGTGTCTGTTCCCTAATTCTTAGATTACCAGACTTAATAAAAAGGGGTATATTCGATTTCGATAATTCAACCATAGAATGTAGTTTCACGTACTTTTGTCTATTTTGTAAATCATTTATAAAATCTACATGTATTCTCATCCCAAAAATATTAGATTTTAAAAGTGGAACTATAACTCACTTTCACAGATTTGTACTTCGTCGGGAAGTAAGACTTGGCCACTGGTTGATTCACGAACCTATAACAATATATACATATATATCAAAGTATGTTCAAAATATATTTACAACACTTTTAATATATTTTGATGTTTTAAGTTTATTAAGTCAGCTGTCCTCGTTAGTAACCTACAACTAGTTGTCCACAGTTAGATGTACAGAAATAAATCGATAAATATTATCTTGAATCAATCCACGACCCAGTGTATACATATCTCAGTATTGATCACAACTCAAACTATATATATTTTGGAATCAACCTCAACCCTGTATAGCTAACTCCAACATTCACATATAGAGTGTCTATGGTTGTTCCGAAATATATATAGATGTGTCGACATGATAGGTCGAAACATTGTATACGTGTCTATGGTATCTCAAGATTACATAATATACAATACAAGTTGATTAAGTTATGGTTGGAATAGATTTGTTACCAATTTTCACGTAGCTAAAATGAGAAAAATTATCCAATCTTGTTTTACCCATAACTTCTTCATTTTAAATCCGTTTTGAGTGAATCAAATTGCTATGGTTTCATATTGAACTCTATTTTATGAATCTAAACAGAAAAGTATAGGTTTATAGTCGGAAAAATAAGTTACAAGTCATTTTTGTAAAGGTAATCATTTCAGTCGAAAGAACGACGTCTAGATGACCATTTTAGAAAACATACTTTCACTTTGAGTTTAACCATAATTTTTGAATATAGTTTCATGTTCATAATAAAAATCATTTTCTAAGAAGAACAACTTTTAAATCAAATTTTATCATAGTTTTTAATTAACTAACCCAAAACAGCCCGCGGTGTTACTACGACGGCGTAAATCCGGTTTTACGGTGTTTTTTGTGTTTCCAGGTTTTAAATGATTAAGTTAGCATATCATATAGATATAGAACATGTGTTTAGTTGATTTTAAAAGTCAAGTTAGAAGGATTATGTAATGACCCTGTCCTTATCCACCTGGACGAAGTCATCTACATTTGGTCCCATTGCGATGACCGACTCCAAGTAATGTCCTTAAATTGAGCAAATGCACAGCGGAAGACTTAATTCGTACCTGAGAATAACCATGATTTAAAGTGTCAACCAAAAGGTTGGTGAGTTCATAGGTTTATCATAACAATCATTTCAATATGTTAATAGACCACAAGAATTCATAATCATAAACATAATACACTCGCAAGTGTATGTAAAGCATTCTAAGTGGTTGAGCACTTGGTAACCATACTTAACATTTAATCAACGTCGCATATTCCCTTTATTATGAAATCTCACTACACCGTACCAAGTGTAGTCACCAAAACGAAGTACTGTGCAACCGTTGAATACTGGTCGTCCAGTCCGGTTAGGGTTGTCAGGCCCGATAGATCTATCAACAGGATTCGCGTTTACAATACCCATGTAAATAGTAGTTACCAAGCTACAGGGAAATATGCCAGTGGTACAACTCAACGTAGAATATATTTTTAAGTACTTGTGTCTATTTTGTAAACATTTATAAAAGCAGCGCATGTATTCTCAGCACAAAAATATATATTGCAAAAGCAATTAAGAAGGGAGCAAATGAAACTCACCATACTGTATTTTGTAGTAAAAATACATATGACATCATTTAACAAGTGTAGGATTGACCTCGGATTCATGAACCTATATCATTTATATATATTAAAACATGTAATAATATCCAAGCAGTTTTATTTATTAATATTAATATACTTTTTATCTTGAAAATTTATATGTGATAGTAATAACTAGATTAATTAAAACTATTTTATATAATAACACTTTATTTAAAAATTAGTATGTAATATTAATTTAGTTATGATATATGGAATGAATATATATCTTTTTATATAGATATTATTTATTTGCACTAATAATAATATTAATAATGATAATAATAATGATAATAATAATAATAATAATAATAATAATAATAATAATAATAATAATAATATTAATAATAAGTTAATAATAATAATAAAT
This sequence comes from Rutidosis leptorrhynchoides, assembly GCF_046630445.1. Lineage (NCBI taxonomy): Eukaryota > Viridiplantae > Streptophyta > Magnoliopsida > Asterales > Asteraceae > Rutidosis > Rutidosis leptorrhynchoides. The sequence goes on from NC_092339.1 coordinate 350,834,099, forward strand.
AAATATATAGATAACTACCTCAAAGAATTAGCCTTTTAAAAAAAATGCCCAAGTCCGGGTTTGAACCCGCGACGTCCCGCTAACCCAATTAACACCTTTAAACCAATGAACCAACGATTTATTTTTATATTAACCAGCATGATTAACTAGTTCATCTTCATCAAACACTCATAACTTCTTCATCATTATCGTGATCTAATATCATCCTCATTCTAATATCACAATCATCTCTATTTCTATGATAACATAGGCATCATCGTGGCACCATCCTCATCATCAACATGCCATCATCAACATCATAATCATCATTACATAATCATTCGTATCATCATCTTCTTACTTCCTTCGTTCACATCTTCGTAAAGAGAAAAAAAAAATGAACTGTAGTAATATAACTTACGCGTAACATTTTTATCATATGTATCATACACAACATCGTACTCCTTATAATACTTCAGCCCAACAGCCATTATAATCAAGCCCAACGTTTCAAGTCCCTTAGCCCATTTAAAGCCCGATAGTAATAAAAACATATAGTTAACTCAAGTTGCATTAATTAGCAAATAAACAGAAAACACGGTTGTCTTCTGGTTCCTTTATCTTCGACGGTCCCTACTAACATCAACAAAAGTGGTTCAAACATCTTGTAAATCAACCTATCATCATCACACTTTATCTTTATTTTCTATCAAAACATCATTCATCAATCCAATTAAGTTTCACGTATCATAATCATAATCATACGTGTAATACATAATCTTCTAAGATCATCATCATTTTATGGTCATCCTAATAATCATATTATCATCATCATTTATCGTAAATCTCATATGATCATATTACCATCATCTTCATCAAAATCACAGGACAGTATCAATGGAAACGATTAGCAAAGGTGAGTCTGGGTTTTCGGTGGCCCAAAAGGAATAACACGGCGGCCCACTAGTGCAAATGAATTTGTTTGGCCCAACATACAAAATAAAACTCTCGGCCCAACCAACCTTTTCTGTAAAATTCGATTCCCTTTACTAACCAAGTGGGGTTTTGATAGAAAAAAATAGAAAATGCAAGTTGCAGCCGCAACTTTTAAAGCTCACACACCATTATCATCTTATCATTATCATAGAATCACGATCATCATCAATCTTCGTTTATTCATCATCATTATCATCATGACAACAGGAACAGTAATATTGCAGATGGGTTTCGGTGTTTTAATGGAGGTATAGTGGTGGTTTATGATGACGGGACAGAAGCAACAGCAGCAGGTGCAAGTTTTCGATAGTGAAGGTGATTGTTTGCAGCGGTGATAACCAGAAAATAGGAAAAAAAAATGCATGAATATGAAGAAAATTTTAAAACACAGCTGCCATCTTTGTTCCTATCTGTACGTCGACATTTTTAAATTTATTATATTACAGACTAACGTTAATTTTTATATCCTCATAAGTTCGAATTAAACTAACTTAATATCGATCGAATGACAAAATGAGTGCTATTGTCGTTAACTAAATAAATTCGAAACCAAATACATATATTCAATATACTTTATATATATATATATATATATATATATATATATATATATATATATATATATATATATATATATATATATATATATATATATATATATATATATATATATATATATATATATATATATATATATATCTATTTACAATTAATTGTTCGTAAATCGTCGGGAATGGTCGAAGGTTAAATGAATATATAAAAACAGTTCAAAATTTTTGAGACTCAACCTAACAGACTTTGCTTATCATGTCGGAATTATGAAATCGTATTATGAGTTTGGTTCAAAATTAGTCGAAATTTTCCGGGTCGTGACAGTACCTACCCGTTAAAGAAATTTCGTCCCGAAATTTGATCGAGGTTGTCATGGCTAACACTAAAAATGTTTTTATGACGAATATGAGTTGATAAATAGAGTTTTATCATTATTGGGTAATAGTGGTAAAACAATTCGATTATGTGAAGCGTACGAGTGAAGCTGTCACAAAAGATTAAATAGAGATTTAACTTTTGACGTAGTCATGGTTGAATTTTTGAAAAATAAGGTTCGTCTTAACTTTTGACGTTGTCTCGATTGAATTCCGGAATTCAAGGGATTTAAAAGAAAATCTTGAAAATCTATAGGATTTGATTCTTCGGGATTTATGGAAAATTAAGATCCTCTTTAATTTAATGCGATTATCTGTCTCGATTGTTTTGTCTGGTATCTTCTCTATAAATGAACTTCTTTCATTCCATTATTTTCACCACTCCAATTCTTTCTTTCTCGATCCATACTTTCAAACGATTGTGAAAATGCTTAATCCAGTTCTGATCCTTGTCCTCATCCTTACTATCGCAACATTCATTCTCCTTTTCCAACTTCCACCAGAGGAATCTACTTTCTTTTACTTCGCCCTTGGGGTTATAGTGTTTTTAATTCTCCCGTGTCTTTATGTTGCTATAAACATTGATATACACGGTTTGTAATTTATGTGTTGTTATCTAGCTTTATATTCTCCCTTATATTTTGAAGCTTTATGCTTTTGTTTTCTCTTCCCGACTTCAATTCAAGCGAATAATGGTCCAGAATTCGTAGGTATGAAGTTTCGATTGATTATAATGTTCTAAGCAGGGAGGAACGTTATAGCACGATTTGATTTGGTAAATTACCAGTATCACAGAAGATAGAACTATCAAGAATATATTTTCTTGATATGTTCGGAGGTTAAGTTAGAATGAAAGAGTTATGTAACATGGTTCATGATAAAGGTATGATCTGTGATCCTTTATCATGTTCCATTAGAAACTCAGCATGACTTACTGTAATATAATCACGTTGGCCGGGCGTCATTATATTATACTAACTCATGCTTCAATTCCCAACACTTCTTTAGAATTCATTCATAATTTATACTAAAATTTTACAGAAGTTTCCAATATAATGAAATACAGAAAACACGAAGAGGTAGATAATTTCGGACAAGAATATTTATGAAAATATCCTCAGAAATATCGAAGATATTTTTGATGATATTTTGGAATTTCTAAGTTTGAAGGTTGATGGAAAAGATTTTTTTTTTTACAAGATTTTAACATGAGTAAGGAGCAAGATATTCGTTGAAAGTTTCATCGGATCCAGAATTACCTGAATTCTTTGAATATAGGGTTTGGTCCTTGTATTTGTCCTTGGTCTCCTTCATGGTGTACTCAATCCGATTTTCAGTACCAAATTTTCTATCGAGCGTTCCCAACACTCCATTCTTTATCATCAAACTCTTGGTCATTTAAGCCATCTACAATTTTTCTGTTTCCTCTGCATTTAATGCAACCATATTTGAATCATCGGTTATCAATCCGAGGTGGTTTCAAGAGAATAGTGTTTTTAGATGATTAAACGCTGATGGTAATATGGTAGAATATGAAAGGTTCTCTGGTAACAATAAATAAGCACGTATATATTCCGAGGTTATAATAAGGTTGTTTTGAACGAGAAGTCGAGATCAACTTGCTGGAGCTGTGACAAAATTGGCTAATTTGGAAAGGAATTGCAAAATTATTTTGGGTAATAATAGCGCCAAAGAAGCTAGCACAGATATGTGTTAAACGTTTACTTAGTTTCTGAGGATTTTTCAGGTGCATAACCATATGCATCAATCTTTTCTTTCGTAGATGAAGTGCGGCTGGTTCATCCTCTCGATTGAGGTGTTTTCATGAATCACGAAAGGTTTGAACATAAATTGTAATCGTCAAGATACGAATAAGGTTTAAGATGAAATCAAATGGCAAACTTGAAGAATTGTTTAGTTTCATATGTTATAATCAATATTTTAATTCATATTAATTGTCCAAAGTTAGCAGTCCAATAGTACAATTGTCCAATAGTCGATAGTCCGCAGTAACAATCCAATAATTCATATATAGTTTAATATTTAATATTCAAATTAATTAATACGTTTCATGACCCGTATACGTCTCAGACTCGATCACAACTCAAACTATATATATTATTGTAGAATCAACCTCAATCCTGTATAGCTAACTCCCGCATTACTGCATGTAACGACCCACAATTTTTCGATCGTTCTATACTTATAAGATTAATATTTACATAAATTAAACCTTACCAACAGGATAAGCAATCCAAATTGTCGAGACTTATGTTTTTCGAAAAGAGTTTTACACAACGTTTGACCGTCTAGTTTGACCGATGATATCACGAACTATACAATATATGATAATTATACGTTTGTATGTATATATACATATTTAACATGACCTAAGAATGTTTTAATATCTCATTTTGTATTAATAACAATAAGTTATAAGTATATTTTGAAACTACTAACTTAAGTTTTCAAAACGATAACCATACGTAACGTTATTTGACTTAAATACTTATGACCTATAATGTTTATACATATATCGTATAAGTAATGTATTTAATCACTTTTAAAGACTTAAATACATAAAACAATATAAGTATATTTACAAAAGATAACTATATTTGAATCCTCGTTCCGTTTTCTCAAAGATTTCTATACGTATACCTAGGGTATATGTACCCGTATCATACGCAGCTTCTAGATGTATTTACTATTGGTATATACCAATAAAAATCTGCTCCTTAGCAGCCTTAAATGATTAAGAAATATGTGGAACCAACCATTTGTCAAGTAGCATGAATTATTTAGCAAGAAAACAAAGTTAGGTATCTTTTTTTTCCTTTATAACCTAAAAACGTTTTTATGCATGCACACCATTTCTTCACCCCAATTTCTCATACTTACACTCCCATTTCTCTCTCAAAATACTCTTAACTTCATACTTGATCATCTCCAAGAATTTTCCCCATCATTTAGCTTCAAAAACAACACTTAAACCTCATAAGAAAACCTTACAAAAACACTTCAAGAAATCCTTCCAAGAACACCAACTTACTTCCAATCTTTCATCCACTTCCATCACCCTTTTGGTTCTAGGTTCTTACTCCTCTTTTACAACAACCTTGTCCAAGGAACTTGAGGTAGAATCTATGTTCATAACCTTATTCGATTCATATATATATAGCTATCTTATTTTGTGGTATAAAATTTTAACAACAAGAACATAGTTTGAATGTTTTCAAACTTGTTTGCAAACTAAATAGATCCTTCTAACTTAACTTTTAAAATACTCCAAGACCTGTAATATAACTTAAATATATGCTAATTTAACAAGGTATAACTTGGTTTTTCAAAGATTATCTTAAAAACTGTTTTTACGACGTCGGAGTGCCACCGGGGGCTGTTTTGGGTTGGATAATTAAAAACCATCTTAAACTTTGAATTGGAGGTTTATTTTCTGGAAAAATGATTTTTACTATGAATATGATAACACATAAAAATTTCATGATTTAACTCAAAGTATAAGTATTTTTAGAAAAATAATCATTTAAGGTTGTTTACATGATGGAAAATGATTAACTTCATAAGTTTCACTAAAGTTTGACCTATGCCGCGTGATTTTGAATACAAACTAAGGTATTTACAGTTCATAGTCTCAAATAGGGACTCGATCCAAGGAGAAGGCAAGTTGAATCAACAAAAACGGAGTTGTAACGAAGAAACTATGACCGAAACAAAATCGGATATCCAAGACTAGTTTAGCCACGAAAATAATTGGGAAAAATTAAATAAATCACATCTTTTTAAGTTAACATGATATTTTATATATATGTACTTATAATTCAATTTTATATGGTTCAGGATCACCCGTAAACAACACGAGAAGATTAATCATAAGATCCCATGATTGTACGCAACACATCATTTGACAACACCGGTACTTTATGTACGCAACACGTCATTTGACAACACCGGTACCGTGGGTCAAGATTAATCTCGACCAATACATATACGATGGGGTTTTATTTATTTCGTTGGGGGTTTTATTTATTTCATTGCGGGTATATTAAACATCTAAAAATGAACCATTAAAATTGAATTACTAACAACGAACTGCTAACTACGGACTAAGGAATTATTCAAAGTATTAAAAATATAACAAGTATATATATGTGACGTTTGTTTAAAAAGAAAAGGTATTGATATATTATATATGGATATGTTCGTGATATCAACCGGAGACCAAGTCAAATTATATATATATCTTCAAGACGAAAGTGAGTATATAGTCCCACTTTTAAACTCTAAATATTTCGGGATGAGAATACATGTATTTTATGTTTTACGTTATGGACACAAGTAACTGAAAAATATATTCTACGTTGAGTTGTACCACTGGCATACTTCCCTGTAGCTTGGTAGCTGTTATTTACAGCGGTATTGTAAACGCGAATCCTGTTGATAGATCTATCGGGCCTGACAACCCCAACCGGACTGGACGACCAGTATTCAACGGTTGCACAGTACTTCGTTTCGTGACTACACTTGGTACGGTGTAGTAAGATTTCATAATAAAGGGAATATGCGACGTGATTAAATGTTAAGTATGGTTACCAAGTGCTCAACCACTTAGAATATTTTTATTAAAATGTTTATATATGAAATCTTGTGGTCTATATTTATATCGCTGCCGGCATTAAACCTATATCTCACCAACTTTATGTTGACCTTTTAAAACATGTCTATTCTCAGGTGATTACTAAAGCTTCCGCTGCATTATGTTGAATTTGAGCAGGATCTTGCGTACGCATATTTGTGTCAAAAATAAAACTGCATACCCAAGGATTTGTGTTGTAAAATATGCTCGAAATCGTGTTGTTATCATTATATGTAAAGTTTGTAAGTCGAAGATTATCGCTAAATGATAATCATCTTTTTATTGTCTAAAGCTTGTAACAAAAATAATGGTTATGGTTTGTAATGTATAATATATGTAGTTTCTCTTTTAAAAATGTCGCATATAGAGGTCAATACCTCGCAATGAAATCATACGTTATCTAATACGTTCTTATGGTTAAGGACGGGTTATGACATGTGGTATCAGAGCGGTGGTCTTAGCGAACCAGGTTTGCATTAATGTGTCTAACTGATAAGTCGTTAGGATACATTAGTAAGTCTGGACTTTGACCGGGTCTGATTTAAAAACCATTGCTTATCATTGTTGGTTAAAATTTATATGTAAATATTATGTAATACTAATGGGTTAGTTGTTGTGTGATAGATGTCGGGCTCAAAACTTGTCATCACGTTCAGCGACTCTGAACCAGAATCTTCAGATGGTGTTCCAGTCATTAACCTATCCGATGACGAAAATAATATCTTTGGGGAAGACTCACAAATTCCGGATGAACCGACTATAGAGAACCCGGAAAGTGAACCCGAGGAGGAAAGTGAACCCGAGGAGGAAAGTGAACCCGAGGAGGAAAGTGAACCCGAGGAAGAAATACAGGAAATTACAAAAGACGAGTTCGAACTAGGAAAGAAACGAAAGGCTAATGAATTAGAAAATTCAAATCCCGAGTTTAGTAAGGATGATGTGGCACCAACTCCACTAGACACTACCACCCCTATTCCCGCTATTCCTATTCGTTCTATCCCGGCATCCAGTTCTTCAGTCCCACAGCTAAAATATAGGCAGACAGCCAGGATAAGCGTTAAGCGATTCTTTGAACCTAAACGTCCTAGAAAATAGACCAAACGATGCGCTGCCGTATTAAACCATGGGATCATATAATGTTTTGTATAATATTATTAGTGTGGTTTGCTTAATGTTCGATGTAAGATAAGCATATGTAAAATAGTGAAGTGTGAAATGCAATAATTTTCCATGGTTAAGTATTATTTAGATGGTAGTAATTGATTCTGTACTAAGCTATTAAGTATGGACATTAACGGGTAGGTACTACCCTAGATATAATTATAAAACGCTAATAAGAAGAAAAGGCTTTTATAATAATACCTGGTTCATATTATTAACAAGCTATAATGTACTATAAATACACACTACATCTATAATAATCCATGTGAATAATTATTTTCTTTCATTAGGAAATGGCGCGATTGAATCGAATGACGGAACAAGAAATCCAGGAACTCATCAATCAGCGAGTGAACGACAGAATGTTATGGGTCGAGGCTGCAAGAGGTGCTGCAGTTAACCCAAATCCTCGTGTGGGGTGCACTTACAAAACTTTTCAAGCTTGCAAGCCCTCATCATTCAGTGGAACAGAAGGACCAATCGGTTTAACCCGGTGGATAGAAAAGATGGAGACTGTGTTTAAAATCAGTGGTTGTGTTGAAAAGGACATGACCAAGTATGCATCGTGCACTTTACAAGATAGTGCACTCACGTGGTGGAAAAATTATGTGAAGGCTGTAGGAGGAGATGTAGCTTATGATACTCCGTGGGAAGAATTCAAAACAATGTTAATCAACGAATATTGTCCAAGGAACGAGGTTAGGAAGTTGGAAGATGAATTACGAAGCCTGAAGGTTGTTGGTACTGAAATCACCAACTACAATCAGCGATTCATGGAATTAGTTTTACTATGTCCTGAATTGGTTCCAACCGAAGAACGGAAGATTGAAATGTACAAAGATGGTTTGCCCAAAAAGGTCAAGGCAAACGTTACAGCACCGAAACCTAAGACAATTCATGAAGCTATAACCATGGCAAACGAGCTAATGGATCAGGTCATCATGGATAAGAAAGCATCCAATACTGATGTGAAGGTATCAGGTAACAAAAGAAAGTGGAATGGAAATTATGATCGAGGTAACCAACAACAATCTTTTAAGAAACAAGAAACCATACAAGGTGCAGGTAGTGGTTCAAGCTTTGGTTACAAAGGACAAAATCCTTTATGCAACTGATGCCACAAACATCACTCTGGCTACTGTAATGTGGTATGCAACAAATGTAATCGAAAGGGTCATCTTGCTGAAGATTGTAGGGCTCTCGTTACAAATACAAATGGTACCAAGACTCCTGCCACCAATGCAAATAGAACTGCTTTGGCTACCATTACTTGTTATGGGTGTGGAAAACAAGGTCACTATAAGAGCCAGTGTCCGAATCCAGAGAAGAATAATGGATCTGCACGTGGAAGAGCATTTGTTATTAATGCTAGAGAGGCGTGTGAAGACCCGAAGCTTGTTACGGGTACGTTTACCATTAATAACTTATCCGCATCTATTATATTTGATACTGGTGCCGATAGAAGTTACGTGAGTAGAGGCTTTTACGCTAAATTGAATTGTTCATCATTACCTCTAGATGCTAAGTACATGATTGAGTTAGCTAATGGTAAACTAATTAAAGCCGATAAAATTTGCCGTGATTGTAAAATAAATTTAGCCGGAGAAACATTTAAAATTGACTTAATACCCGTAGAATTAGGAAGTTTTTATGTAATAGTCGGCATAGACTAGATGTCCAAAGTAGGAGCTGAAGTTGTGTGTGCCAAGAAGGCAATTCGCATTCCTTGTAAGGATAGAATGCCGGTGATGATTTATGGAGAGAAGGGTAACTCAAAGCTAAAACTCATTAGTTATTTGAAAGCTCAAAAGTGCTTGAAGAAAGGGTGCTATGCTATCTTAGCACATGTTAATAAAGTCGAAAAGAAAGAAAAAGAGAAGTGCATCAACGACGTGCCTGTGGCAAGAGATTTTCCTGAAGTTTTTCCGGAAGAGTTGCCGGGATTACCTCCATTTAGATCTGTAGAATTTCAAATAGATTTAGTACCAGGAGCCGCACCAGTGGCTCGTGCTCTATATAGACTTGCATCGTCCGAGTTAAAAGAACTTCAGAGTCAGTTAAAAGAATTACTGGATCATGGATTCATACGACCAAGTACTTCACCGTGGGGAGCTCCGATTCTATTTGTTAAAAAGAAAGATGGATCTTTTAGGATGTGTATAGATTATCGTGAATTAAATAAGTTAACTATCAAAAATCGGTATCCATTACCGAGAATTGACGACTTATTTGATCAACTCCAGGGATCATGTATTTATTCGAAAATCGACCTAAGATCGGGCTATCATCAACTACGTGTCAAAGAAGAGGACATTCCGAAAACTGCTTTTCGGACACGTTATGGTCATTACGAATTTTTGGTCATGCCGTTTGGATTGACGAATGCGCCAGCTGTATTCATGGACCTCATGAATCGAGTTTGTAGTCCGTATTTAGATAAGTTTGTTATCGTTTTCATTGATGACATTCTTATCTATTCCAAGAGTGAGCAAGAGCATGAGCAGCATTTAAGGTTGATATTAGAGTTGTTGAGAAAAGAACAGTTATACGCTAAATTTTCTAAGTGTGCTTTCTGGTTGAAAGAAGTGCAATTTCTTGGCCACGTTGTTAGTAGCAAAGGAATTCAGGTTGATCCAGCAAAAATTGAAGCCATTGAAAAATGGGAGACTCCTAAAACACCAATGCAGATACGCCAATTTTTGGGTTTAGCCGGTTATTATAGAAGGTTTATTCAAGATTTTTCCCGAATAGCTAAGCCGTTGACAGCATTAACGCAAAAAGGGAAGAAATACGAATGGACCTCGGAGCAGGAGAACGCATTTCAATTACTGAAGAAGAAGTTAACTACGGCGCCTATTTTATCGTTACCTGAAGGGAACGATGATTTTGAAATATATTGTGACGCTTCGCGACAAGGTTTTGGTTGTGTTCTTATGCAACGAAAGAAAGTTATTGCATACGCATCCCGACAATTAAAGATTCACGAGCGGAATTATACGACGCATGATCTAGAACTGGGAGCAGTCGTGTTTGCATTGAAGATATGGAGACACTACTTGTATGGGGTTAAATGCACTGTGTTTACTGATCATAAAAGCCTTCAACATATTTTCGATCAAAAACAGCTGAACATGAGGCAACGTAGGTGGGTTGAGTTAATAAATGACTATGATTGTGAAATTCGTTATCATCCCGGGAAAGCGAACGTGGTGGCCGACGCTCTAAGCAGAAAGGAACGAGAACCAATTCGAGTACGAGCGATGAACATAAAAATTCGCATGAATCTCAACTCACAAATCAAAGAAGTTCAACGAGAAGCACTTACTAAAGAAAATATAGGAAATGAAATAATGAAGAAGTATGAGAAGCAACTCGTTATGCGGGAAGATGGAATTCGATATTTTGCAAATCGTATTTGGGTACCGAAGTTGGGTGGATTAAGGAAGTTGATATTGAACGAGGCACATAAGACAAGATATTCGATACATCCTGGAGTTGGAAAGATGTACCAAGATCTTAAGACGCATTATTGGTGGCCTAATTTGAAGACAGACGTTGCAACATATGTTGGGGAATGTTTAACTTGTTCCAAAGTCAAAGCAGAACACCAGAAGCCGTCAGGGTTACTTCAACAACCAGAAATTCCAGAATGGAAATGGGACGGTATTACCATGGATTTCATCACGAAGTTACCAAAGACTGCCTGGGGATACGACACCATTTGGGTTATTGTTGATCGTCTCACCAAGTCTGCACATTTCTTGCCTATGAAGGAAACGGATAGAATGGAGAAACTATTACGATTGTATATAAAGGAAATTGTTTCAAGGCATGGAATACCTATTTCCATTATATCTGATCGTGATAGTAGATTTACCTCAAAGTTCTGGCAATCACTACAGGAGGCCCTAGGAACTCGTTTGGATATGAGCACCGCATATCATCCGCAAACCGACGGGTAGAGTGAAAGAACAATTCAGACTCTTGAAGACATGCTCAGGGCATGTGTGATCGATTTTGGAAATGGATGGGATAAATATTTACCATTAGCAGAATTCTCGTATAATAATAGTTATCATGCGAGCATTAAAGCTGCGCCATTCGAAGCATTGTATGGAAGGAAGTGTAGATCTCCTATCTGTTGGAATGAAGTAGGAGATCGACAATTAACTGGTCCCGAGATCATACATGAAACTACTGAAAAGATAGTACAAATCAAGGAGAGATTGAAAACAGCCCGTAGTCACCAAAAGAGCTACGCCGATGTCCGAAGGAAACCATTAGAGTTTCAGATCGGTGACATGGTTATGCTAAAGGTGTCACCTTGGAAAGGTGTAATACGTTTCGGTAAAAGAGGTAAACTGAACCCAAGATATGTAGGCCCGTTCAAGATCATCGAACGCATTGGACCGGTAGCTTATCGACTCGAGTTACCGCAACAACTCGCCGGAGTACATAATACCTTTCACGTCTCGAACCTTAAGAAGTGTCTTGCAAAGGAAGACCTCACCATTCCTCTTGAAGAAATCCATGTCGACGAGAAACTACAATTCGTCGAAGAACCAATCGAAATCATGGACCGTGAAGTTAAACAGCTCAAGCAGAGCAACATACCGATCATTAAGGTTCGTTGGAATGCTCGAAGAGGTCCCGAGTTTACGTGGGAACGGGAGGATCAGATGAAACAAAAGTATCCACACTTGTTTCTCGATGACGCAAAATAGGTACAATTTTAAAATTTCGGGACGAAATTTATTTAACGGGGAGGTAATGTAACGACCCGCACTTTTTCGATCGTTCTATACTTATAAGATTAATATTTACATAAATTAAACCTTACCAACAGGATAAGCAATCCAAATTGTCGAGACTTATGTTTTTCGAAAAGAGTTTTACACAACGTTTGACCGTCTAGTTTGACCGATGATATCACGAACTATACAATATATGATAATTATACGTTTGTATGTATATATACATATTTAACATGACCTAAGAATGTTTTAATATCTCATTTTGTATTAATAACAATAAGTTATAAGTATATTTTGAAACTACTAACTTAAGTTTTCAAAACGATAACCATACGTAACGTTATTTGACTTAAATACTTATGACCTATAATGTTTATACATATATCGTATAAGTAATGTATTTAATCACTTTTAAAGACTTAAATACATAAAACAATATAAGTATATTTACAAAAGATAACTATATTTGAATCCTCGTTCCGTTTTCTCAAAGATTTCTATACGTATACCTAGGGTATATGTACCCGTATCATACGCAGCTTCTAGATGTATTTACTATTGGTATATACCAATAAAAATCTGCTCCTTAGCAGCCTTAAATGATTAAGAAATATGTGGAACCAACCATTTGTCAAGTAGCATGAATTATTTAGCAAGAAAACAAAGTTATGTATCTTTTTTTTCCTTTATAACCTAAAAACGTTTTTATGCATGCACACCATTTCTTCACCCCATTTTCTCATACTTACACTCCCATTTCTCTCTCAAAATACTCTTAACTTCATACTTGATCATCTCCAAGAATTTTCCCCATCATTTAGCTTCAAAAACAACACTTAAACCTCATAAGAAAACCTTACAAAAACACTTCAAGAAATCCTTCCAAGAACACCAACTTACTTCCAATCTTTCATCCACTTCCATCACCCTTTTGGTTCTAGGTTCTTACTCCTCTTTTACAACAACCTTGTCCAAGGAACTTGAGTTAGAATCTATGTTCATAACCTTATTCGATTCATATATATATAGCTATCTTATTTTGTGGTATAAAATTTTAACAACAAGAACATAGTTTGAATGTTTTCAAACTTGTTTGCAAACTAAATAGATCCTTCTAACTTAACTTTTAAAATACTCCAAGACCTGTAATATAACTTAAATATATGCTAATTTAACAAGGTATAACTTGGTTTTTCAAAGATTATCTTAAAAACTGTTTTTACGACGTCGGAGTGCCACCGGGGGCTGTTTTGGGTTGGATAATTAAAAACCATCTTAAACTTTGAATTGGAGGTTTATTTTCTGGAAAAATGATTTTTACTATGAATATGATAACACATAAAAATTTCATGATTTAACTCAAAGTATAAGTATTTTTAGAAAAATAATCATTTAAGGTTGTTTACATGATGGAAAATGATTAACTTCATAAGTTTCACTAAAGTTTGACCTATGCCGCGTGATTTTGAATACAAACTAAGGTATTTACAGTTCATAGTCTTAAAGAGGGACTCAATCCAAGGAGATGGCAAGTTGAATCAACGAAAACGGAGTTGTAACGAAGAAACTATGACCGAAACAAAATCGGATATCCAAGACTAGTTTAGCCACGAAAATAATTGGGAAAAATTAAATAAATCACATCTTTTTAAGTTAACATGATATTTTATATATATGTACTTATAATTCAATTTTATATGGTTCAGGATCACCCGTAAACAACACGAGAAGATTAATCATAAGATCCCATGATTGTACGCAACACGTCATTTGACAACACCGGTACTTTATGTACGCAACACGTCATTTGACAACACCGGTACCGTGGGTCAAGATTAATCTCGACCAATACATATACGATGGGGTTTTATTTATTTCGTTGGGGGTTTTATTTATTTCATTGCGGGTATATTAAACATCTAAAAATGAACCATTAAAATTGAATTACTAACAACGAACTGCTAACTACGGACTAAGGAATTATTCAAAGTATTAAAAATATAACAAGTATATATATGTGACGTTTGTTTAAAAAGAAAAGGTATTGATATATTATATATGGATAGGTTCGTGATATCAACCGGAGACCAAGTCAAATTATATATATATCTTCAAGACGAAAGTGAGTATATAGTCCCACTTTTAAACTCTAAATATTTCGGGATGAGAATACATGTATTTTATGTTTTACGTTATGGACACAAGTAACTGAAAAATATATTCTACGTTGAGTTGTACCACTGGCATACTTCCCTGTAGCTTGGTAGCTGTTATTTACAGCGGTATTGTAAACGCGAATCCTGTTGATAGATCTATCGGGCCTGACAACCCCAACCGGACTGGACGACCAGTATTCAACGGTTGCATAGTACTTCGTTTCGTGACTACACTTGGTACGGTGTAGTAAGATTTCATAATAAAGGGAATATGCGACGTGATTAAATGTTAAGTATGGTTACCAAGTGCTCAACCACTTAGAATATTTTTATTAAAATGTTTATATATGAAATCTTGTGGTCTATATTTATATCGCTGCCGGCATTAAACCTATATCTCACCAACTTTATGTTGACCTTTTAAAACATGTCTATTCTCAGGTGATTACTAAAGCTTCCGCTGCATTATGTTGAATTTGAGCAGGATCTTGCGTACGCATATTTGTGTCAAAAATAAAACTGCATACCCAAGGATTTGTGTTGTAAAATATACTCGAAATCGTGTTGTTATCATTATATGTAAAGTTTGTAAGTCGAAGATTATCGCTAAACGATAATCATCTTTTTATTGTCTAAAGCTTGTAACAAAAATAATGGTTATGGTTTGTAATGTATAATATATGCAGTTTCTCTTTTAAAAATGTCGCATATAGAGGTCAATACCTCGCAATGAAATCATACGTTATCTAACACGTTCTTATGGTTAAGGACGGGTTATGACACTGCATATAGAGTGTCTATGGTTATTCCAAATAATATATATAGATGCGTCGATATGATATGTCAAAACCTTGTATACGTGTCCCGATATTTAAAGTGCGTAAAAATAAATAACAAAAATTAAATGATGATAAATAAAGTGCGTAAAGTAAATAACATAAATTAAATGACGATAAATAAAATTGAGAGAATGTAAATTGCAATAAATAAATTGCGATAAATAAAATGTAATCAGTTAGCTAGGAACAATTAGCTAGGAACAGTTAGCGTGGATTCTTAACAAAATTTCTCATAGTTAATTTGTTTGTTTCTAATAAATTTTATTTTGTCAAATGTTTTCTTCATTATGCCACTTGTTGGATTCTGATAAATCAAAATCCCAATATGAAATTGGATGAATATGGTTATTCTGCGGTGAATGGATTTATATATCGGTGGATGTAAGTGGGATAGTAAATGACTGTTGAATCAGCTTCGAAGAATGTACAGTGTAACTTATTAATGTGAAATCTAAATATTCCTCGGGTATTACCTACCCGTTAAAATATTTTCATCATTAACAGTTTGTACTAAAGAATTTTTAATTACAATATTTATGAAAATATATATACATATATATATATTCTTCAGATATAATCATGGATTTAATGAGTTAATGTGATATTAATCTCATTTGATTTACCGTTAGAACAAGAATATATAATCTCTGAAACATTAGTGATTACATAATCGCCATGTTCCGTGAAGATAAATGATATAGAACGATTCGTAGAACGAAAATTAATCGATGTAGAACAAGGTGTAAAACGAAGATTATGCTCGAGGTACAGAATGAGATGTTGAGGCATGGATTGTTGATGGTACTGATGCTGTTATTGATGGTACTACTGGTGCCGGTGATGTTGCTGAAGCTGGTACGTTTTGCACCATATTTTTCCAAGGCTACAACTCAGGCTCGAAGCTCGTTAAATTATTACTCCAGAATGATTGTCGGTAGGAGCGAGCGAATGAATAAAGTTTTAGAATTTTTGATATCATAATATCATTGCGTGGTATCCTAGAAATGAGTGTGAAAATGGTGTTTCGGACAGGTTCGCCGGTAAGTTCTTAAGGTTCTTCACCAAGAGGTGAATTTGGTTGATGGAAAGAATCGCCTTCTTCTTGTCTCCATTGGTTAAGTTAACTACGAACCCATCAGATGAATTGGGGATGGCTGATTGATTGATTCATTCTGGTGACGCTGCTTTCAGAGCTGAAGTGGGACTCCATATCGGAATCCGAGGAACTTGATCTAATGGTGAGTTCCATTGCGTACGATTGAATAAGGGATTTTTCGATATGAAATGATTTTCGGATATCGGATGATATTCTAATTATATAGTATACATATACATAGTACAGAAGATCCCGTAGATTATGGAGGGAATTAAGGAAACGTGTCAGATAAAGTCTACAGTAACAGATACGCTAAGATATGAATTAGCAGATACGCTAAGATATGAATTTATCTACACACTATCTATCAAATAAGTGCAGGAAGTCGTTTCTAGTCTTAGGAATAATAAGCAGGTAATTTTCCACTAAGTATGATAAACAATACGTATAATATGCAGCTAAGGTCGAAGTCCAGACTTGCTAATGCATGCTAACAACTATCAGTTAGACACACTAATGCAAGACCTGGTTCACTAGGACCAACGCTCTGATACCACCTGTAACGACCCTGTCCTTATCCACCTGGATGAAGTCATCTACATTTGGTCCCATTGCGATGACCGACTCCAAGTAATGTCCTTAAATTGAGCAAATGCACAGCGGAAGACTTAATTCGTACCTGAGAATAACCATGATTTAAAGTGTCAACCAAAAGGTTGGTGAGTTCATAGGTTTATCATAACAATCATTTCAATATGTTAATAGACCACAAGATTTCATAATCATAAACATAATACACTCGCAAGTGTATGTAAAGCATTCTAAGTGGTTGAGCACTTGGTAACCATACTTAACATTTAATCAACGTCGCATATTCCCTTTATTATGAAATCTCACTACACCGTACCAAGTGTAGTCACCAAAACGAAGTACTGTGCAACCGTTGAATACTGGTCGTCCAGTCCGGTTAGGGTTGTCAGGCCCGATAGATCTATCAACAGGATTCGCGTTTACAATACCCATGTAAATAGTAGTTACCAAGCTACAGGGAAATATGCCAGTGGTACAACTCAACGTAGAATATATTTTTATGTACTTGTGTCTATTTTGTAAACATTTATAAAAGCAGCGCATGTATTCTCAACCCAAAAATATATATTGCAAAAGCAATTAAGAAGGGAGCAAATGAAACTCACCATACTGTATTTTGTAGTAAAAATACATATGACATCATTTAACAAGTGTAGGGTTGACCTCGGATTCACGAACCTATATCATTTATATATATTAAAACATTTAATAATATCCAAGCAGTTTTATTTATTAATATTAATATACTTTTTATCTTGAAAATTTATATGTGATAGTAATAACTAGATTAATTAAAACTATTTTATATAATAACACTTTATTTAAAAATTAGTATGTAATATTAATTTAGTTATGATATATGGAATGAATATATATCTTTTTATATAGATAATATTTATTTTCACTAATAATAATATTAATAATGATAATAATAATGATAATAATAATAATAATAATAATAATAATAATAATAATAATAATAATAATAATAATAATAATAATAATAAGTTAATAATAATAATAAATAAATATATAGATAACTACCTCAAAGAATTAGCCTTTTAAAAAAAATGCCCAAGTCCGGGTTTGAACCCGCGACGTCCCGCTAACCCAATTAACACCTTTAAACCAATGAACCAACGATTTATTTTTATATTAACCCGCATGATTAACTAGTTCATCTTCATCAAACACTCATAACTTCTTCATCATTATCGTGATCTAATATCATCCTCATTCTAATATCACAATCATCTCTATTTCTATGATAACATAGGCATCATCGTGGCACCATCCTCATCATCAACATGCCATCATCAACATCATAATCATCATTACATAATCATTCGTATCATCATCTTCTTACTTCCTTCGTTCACATCTTCGTAAAGAGAAAAAAAAATGAACTGCAGTAATATAATTTACGCGTAACATTTTTATCATATGTATCATGCACAACATCGTACTCCTTATAATACTTCGGCCCAACAGCCATTATAATCAAGCCCAACGTTTCAAGTCCCTTAGCCCATTTAAAGCCCGATAGTAATAAAAACATATAGTTAACTCAAGTTGCATTAATTAGCAAATAAACAGAAAACACGGTTGTCTTCTGGTTCCTTTATCTTCGACGGTCCCCACTAACATCAACAAAAGTGGTTCAAACAACTTGTAAATCAACCTATCATCATCACACTTTATCTTTATTTTCTATCAAAACGTCATTCATCAATCCAATTAAGTTTCACGTATCATAATCATAATCATACGTGTAATACATAATCTTCTAAGATCATCATCATTTTATGGTCATCCTAATAATCATATTATCATCATCATTTATCGTAAATCTCATATGATCATATTACCATCATCTTCATCAAAATCACAGGACAGTATCAATGGAAACGATTAGCAAAGGTGAGTCTGGGTTTTCGGTGGCCCAAGAGGAATAACAGGGCGGCCCACTAGTGCAAATGAATTTGTTTGGCCCAACATACAAAATAAAACTCTCGGTCCAACCAACCTTTTCTGTAAAATTCGATTCCCTTTACTAACCAAGTGGGGTTTTGATAGAAAAAAAATAGAAAATGCAAGTTGCAGCCGCAACTTTTAAAGCTCACAAACCATTATCATCTTATCATTATCATAGAATCACGATCATCATCAATCTTCATTTATTCATCATCATTATCATCATGACAACAGGAACAGTAATATTGCAGATGGGTTTCGGTGTTTTAATGGAGGTGAAGTGGTGGTTTATAATGACGGGACAGAAGCAACAGCAGCAGGTGCAAGTTTTTGATGGTGAAGGTGATTGTTTGCAGCGGTGATAACCAGAAAATAGGAAAAAAAAATGCATGAATATGAAGAAAATTTTAAAACACAGCTGCCATCTTTGTTCCTATCTGTACGTCGACATTTTTAAATTTATTATATTACAGACTAACGTTAATTTTTATATCCTCATAAGTTCGAATTAAACTAACTTAATATCGATCGAATGACAAAATGAGTGCTATTGTCGTTAACTAAATAAATTCGAAACCAAATACATATATTCAATATACTTTATATATATATATATATATATATTATATATATATATATATATATATATATATATATATATATATATATATATATATATATATATATATATATATATATATATATCTATTTACAATTAATTGTTCGTAAATCGTCGGGAATGGTCGAAGGTTAAATGAATATATAAAAACAGTTCAAAATTTTTGAGACTCAACCTAACAGACTTTGCTTATCATGTCGGAATTATGAAATCGTATTATGAGTTTGGTTCAAAATTAGTCGAAATTTTCCGGGTCGTGACAGATTAACTTTTGTTTGCGAACAAGTTTAGAATTAACTAAACTATGTTCTAGTGATTACAAGTTTAAACCTTCTAATCAAATAGCTTTATATATATGAATCGAATGATGTTATGAACATCATTACTACCTTAAGTTCCTTGGATAAACCTACTGGAAAAGAGAAAAATGGATCTAGCTTCAACGGATCCTTGGATGGCTCGAAGTTCTTGAATCAGAATCATGACACGAAAACAAGTTCAAGTAAGATCATCACTTGAAATAAGATTGTTATAGTTATAGAAATTGAACCAAAGTTTGAATATAATTATTACCTTGTATTAGAATGATAACCTACTGTAAGAAACAAAGATTTCTTGAGGTTGGATGATCACCTTACAATATTGGAAGTGAGCTAGCAAACTTGAAAGTATTCTTGATTTTATGTAACTAGAACTTGTAGAATATATGAAGAACACTTAGAACTTGAAGATAGAACTTGAGAGAGATCAATTATATGAAGAAAATTGAAGAATGAAAGTTTTTGTAGGTGTTTTTGGTCATTGGTGTATGGATTAGATATAAAGGATATGTAATTTTGTTTTCATGTAAATAAGTCATGAATGATTACTCATATTTTTGTAATTTTATGAGATATTTCATGCTAGTTGCCAAATGATGGTTCCCACATGTGTTAGGTGACTCACATGGGCTGCTAAGAGCTGATCATTGGAGTGTATATACCAATAGTACATACATCTAAAACTGTGTATTGTACGAGTACGAATACGGGTGCATACGAGTAGAATTGTTGATGAAACTGAACGAGGATGTAATTGTAAGAATTTTTGTTAAGTAGAAGTATTTTGATAAGTGTATTGAAGTCTTTCAAAAGTGTATAAATACATATTAAAACACTACATGTATATACATTTTAACTGAGTCGTTAAGTCATCGTTAGTCGTTACATGTAAGTGTTGTTTTGAAACCTTTAGGTTAACGATCTTGTTAAATGTTGTTAACCCAATGTTTATAATATAAAATGAGATTTTAAATTATTATATTATCACGTATGAATATCTCTTAATATGATATATATACATTAAATGTCTTTACAACGATAATCGTTACATATATGTCTCGTTTAAAAATCATTAAGTTAGTAGTCTTGTTTTTACATATGTAGTTCATTGTTAATATACTTAATGATATGTTTACTTATCATAGTATCATGTTAACTATATATATATCCATATATATGTCATCATATAGTTTTTACAAGTTTTAACGCTCGTGAATCACCGGTCAACTTGGGTGGTCAATTGTCTATATGAAACATATTTCAATTAATCAAGTCTTAACAAGTTTGATTGCTTAACATGTTGGAAATATTTAATCATGTAAATATCAATCTCAATTAATATATATAAACATGGAAAAGTTCGGGTCACTACAGTACCTACCCGTTAAATAAATTTCGTCCCGAAATTTTAAGCTGTTGAAGGTGTTGACGAATCTTCTGGAAATAGATGTGGGTATTTCTTCTTCATCTGATCTTCACGCTCCCAGGTGAACTCGGGTCCTCTACGAGCATTCCATCGAACCTTAACAATTGGTATCTTGTTTTGCTTAAGTCTTTTAACCTCACGATCCATTATTTAGACGGGTTCTTCGATGAATTGAAATTTTTCGTTGATTTGGATTTCATCTAACGGAATAGTGAGATCTTCTTTAGCAAAACATTTCTTCAAATTCGAGACGTGGAAAGTGTTATGTACAGCCGCGAGTTGTTGAGGTAACTCAAGTCGGTAAGCTACTGGTCCGACACGATCAATAATCTTGAATGGTCCAATATACCTTGGATTTAATTTCCCTCGTTTACCAAATCGAACAACGCCTTTCCAAGGTGCAACTTTAAGCATGACCATCTCTCCAATTTCAAATTCTATATCTTTTCTTTTAATGTCAGCGTAGCTCTTTTGTCGACTTTGGGCGGTTTTCAACCGTTGTTGAATTTGGATGATCTTCTCGGTAGTTTCTTGTATAATCTCCGGACCCGTAATCTGTCTATCCCCCACTTCACTCCAACAAATCGGAGACCTGCACTTTCTACCATAAAGTGCTTCAAACGGCGCCATCTCAATGCTTGAATGGTAGCTGTTGTTGTAGGAAAATTCTACTAACGGTAGATGTCGATCCCAACTGTTTCTGAAATCAATAACACATGCTCGTAGCATGTCTTCAAGCGTTTGTATCGTCCTTTCGCTCTGCCCATCAGTTTGTGGATGATAGGCAGTACTCATGTCTAGACGAGTTCCTAATGCTTGCTGTAATGTCTGCCAGAATCTTGAAATAAATCTGACATCCCTATCAGAGATAATAGAGATTGGTATTCCATGTCTGGAGACGACTTCCTTCAAATACAGTCATGCTAACTTCTCCATCTTGTCATCTTCTCTTATTGGCAGGAAGTGTGCTGATTTGGTGAGACGATCAACTATTACCCAAATAGTATCAAAACCACTTGCAGTCCTTGGCAATTTAGTGATGAAATCCATGGTAATGTTTTCCCATTTCCATTCTGGGATTTCGGGTTGTTGAAGTAGACCTGATGGTTTCTGATGCTCAGCTTTGACCTTAGAATACGTCAAACATTCTCCTACGTATTTAGCAACATCGGCTTTCATACCCGACCACCAAAAATGTTTCTTGAGATCCTTGTACATCTTCCCCGTTCCAGGATGTATTGAGTATCTGGTTCTATGAGCTTCTCTAAATACCATTTCTCTCATATCTCCAAATTTTGGTACCCAAATCCTTTCAGCCCTATACCGGGTTCCGTCTTCCCGAATATTAAGATGCTTCTCCGATCCTTTGGGTATTTCATCCTTTAAATTTCCCTCTTTTAAAACTCCTTGTTGCGCCTCCTTTATTTGAGTAGTAAGGTTAGTGTGAATCATTATATTCATAGATTTTACTCGAATGGGTTCTCTGTCCTTTCTGCTCAAGGCGTCGGCTACCACATTTGCCTTCCCCGGGTGTTAACGAATCTCAAAGTCGTAATCATTCAACAATTCAATCCACCTACGCTGCCTCATATTCAGTTGTTTCTGATTAAATATGTGTTGAAGACTTTTGTAGTCGGTATATATAATACTTTTGACCCCATATAAGTAGTGCCTCTAAGTCTTTAATGCAAAAACAACCACGCCTAATTCCAAATCATGCGTCGTATAATTTTGTTCGTGAATCTTCAATTGTCTAGACGCATAAGCAATCACCTTCGTTCGTTGCATTAATACACAACCAAGACCTTGCTTTGATGCGTCACAATAAATCACAAAATCATCATTCCCTTCAGGCAATGACAATATAGGTGTCGTAGTTAGCTTTTTCTTCAATAACTGAAATGCTTTCTCTTGTTCATCATTCCATTCAAATTTCTTCCCTTTATGCGTTAATGCAGTCAAGGGTTTTGCTATTCTGGAAAAGTCTTGGATGAACTTTCTGTAGTAACCAGCTAGTCCTAAAAACTGGTGTATGTGTTTCGGAGTTTTCGGGGTTTCCCACTTTTCAACAGTTTCTATCTTTGCCGGATCCACTTTAATACCTTCTTTGTTCACTATGTGACCGAGGAATTGAACTTATTCCAACCAAAATGCACACTTTGAAAACTTAGCATACAATTCTTCCTTCCTCAATACTTCTAACACCTTTCTCAAATGTTCACCGTGTTCTTGGTCATTCTTTGAGTAAATAAGTATGTCATCAATGAAAATAATGACAAACTTGTCAAGGTATGGTCCACACACTCGGTTCATACGGTCCATGAACACAGCTGGTACATTAGTTAAACCAAACGGCATGATCATAAACTCGTAATGACCGTAACGTGTTCTGAAAGCAGTCTTTGGAATATCATCTTCTTTCACCCGCATTTGATGATACCCAGAACGTAAGTCAATCTTTGAATAAACAGACGAGCCTTGTAGTTGATCAAATAAGTCATCGATTCTCGGTAGTGGGTAGAGGTTCTTGATGGTAAGTTTGTTCAACTCTCGGTAGTCGATATACAACCTAAATATACCATCTTTCTTCTTGACAAACAAAACAGGAGCTCCCCACGGTGATGTGCTTGGTCGAATGAAACCACGCTCTAAAAGTTCTTGTAATTGGCTTTGCAGTTCTTTCATCTCGCTGGGTGCGAGTCTGTAAGGAGCACGAGCTATTGGTGCAGCTCCTGGTACACAATCTATTTGAAATTCAACGGATCGATGTGGGGGTAATCCCGGTAATTCTTTCGGAAATACATCGGGAAATTCTTTTGCAATGGGAATATCATTGATGCTCTTTTCTTCAGTTTGTACTTTCTCGACATGTGCTAGAACAGCATAGCAACCTTTTCTTATTAGTTTTTGTGCCTTCAAATTACAAATAAGATGTAGCTTCGTGTTGCCCTTTTCTCCGTACACCATTAAGGGTTTTCCTTTTTCTCGTATAATGCGAATTGCATTTTTGTAACAAACGATCTCTGCTTTCACTTCTTTCAACCAGTCCATACCGATTATCACATCAAAACTCCCTAACTCTACTGGTATCAAATCAATCTTAAATGTTTCGCTAACCAGTTTAATTTCTCGATTCCGACATATATTATCTGCTGAAATTAATTTACCATTTGCTAATTCGAGTAAAAATTTACTATCCAAAGGCGTCAATGGACAACTTAATTTAGCACAAAAATCTCTACTCATATAGCTTCTATCTGCACCCGAATCAAATAAAACGTAAGCAGATTTATTGTCAATAAGAAACGTACCCGTAACAAGCTCCGGGTCTTTCTGTGCCTCAACCGCATTAATATTGAAAACTCTTCCGCGGCCTTGTCCATTCGTGTTCTCCTGGTTTGGGCAATTTCTAATAATGTGGCGGTTTTCCACATTTATAACAAACTACATTGGCATAACTTGCTCCGACACTACTTGCTCCGCCATTACTCGTTCCGACACCATTTGTTCCTTTTGTTCTATTAACCCCTGGTCCGTAGACCTCACACTTCGCCGCGCTATGACCATTTCTTTTACACTTGTTGCAAAATTTGGTGCAGAACCCCGAGTGATACTTTTCACACATTTGGCATAGCTGCTTCTGATTGTTGTTGTTGTTGCGGTTATTATAGTTGTTGGGATGATTGTTGTAGTTGTTGTTGTTATTGTTGTTGTTGTTGTTGTTGTTGTTGTTGTTGTTGTTGTTGTTGTTGTTGTTGTTGTTGTTGTTGGGCCGTTTGTTGTAGTTGCGATTGATGTTGCGCTTGTTGGGATAATTGTTGCGATTATTGTTGTAATTGCTGTTGTTGTTGTATTGGTGATTCTTATCACCGTTTTCCTCCCACTTTCTTTTGACTTGCTTCACATTGGCCTCTTCAGCAGTCTGTTCTTTAATTCTTTCTTCAATCTGGTTCACTAGTTTGTGAGCCATTCTACATGCCTGTTGTATGGAGGCGGGCTCGTGTGAACTTATATCTTCTTGGATTCTTTCCGGTAATCCTTTCACAAACGCGTCGATCTTCTCTTCCTCATCTTCGAATGCTCCCGGACACAATAGGCACAATTCTGTAAATCGTCTTTCGTACGTGGTAATATCAAATCCTTGGGTTCGTAACCCTCTAAGTTCTGTCTTGAGCTTATTGACCTCGGTTCTGGGACGGTACTTCTCGTTCATCAAGTGCTTGAATGCTGACCACGGTAGTGCGAACGCATCGTCTTGTCCCACTTGCTCAAGATAGGTATTCCACCATGTTAACGCAGAACCTGTGAAGGTATGCGTAGCGTACTTCACTTTGTCCTCTTCAGTACACTTACTTATGGCAAACACCGATTCGACCTTCTCGGTCCACCGTTTCAATCCGATCGGTCCTTCGGTTCCATCAAATTCCAAAGGTTTGCAGGCAGTGAATTCTTTGTAGGTGCATCCTACACGATTTCCTATACTGCTAGATCCAAGGTTATTGTTGGTATGTAGCGCAGCCTGTACTGCGGCTATGTTTGAAGCTAGAAAAGTACGGAATTCCTCTTCATTCATATTCACGGTGTGTCGAGTAGTCGGTGCCATTTCCTTCAAAATAGTCAAATGGAACAAGTTAATCATACAGAATATTAAGAGTAGTTAATAGTATTTCGTAGCATAATATGAACTCATTTATAAAAGCTTTTTCTTCATATTAGCGTTTTATAAGTTTAAATTCGGGTAGTACCTACCCATTAAGTTCATACTTAGTAGCTAATATACAATTCAACTACTACAATTCTATATGAAAAACTGATTATAATAATATTTCGCGTTCAAACTTTTACATAATATTTTACAAACTTACAATACCGCTTATTTTACATATAGCATGAAATATAGCACACAATAAATTTGATACAAGATGGTTGTGAAGATAATTCTAGCTAGTACACAAGTCGTTCAGCAAAGGCAATAAAGACACGTAATTCATACGTCCAGAAACAAGTCATGCATTCTGGTTTTACTAGGACTACTTCCCATCCTTGGTCTTGTGGAACATAACCGTTATGGCCGTTGATAAGACAGCGTGTTGTAACGTCGTCAAAGGGACGAGGGTTATGTAATGTCCAACAGTCCCGTAACAATCTAAAAACCTCATTTCTTACCCCAATTACCGACTCCGTCACTTGTGGGAACGTTTTGTTTAATAGTTGTAGCCCGATGTTCTTGTTCTCACTTTGGTGAGAAGCGAACATTACTAATCCGTAAACATAACATGCTTCTTTATGTTACATGTTAGCCGCTTTTTCTAAATCACGAAGTCCAATATTCGGATATATTGAGTCAAAATAATTTCTTAACCCATTGCGTAAAATAGCATTTGGGTTCCCCGCAATATATGTGTCAAAGTAAACACATCGTAACTTATGGATTTCCCAATGTGATATCCCCCATCTTTCGAACGAAAGCCTTTTATAAACCAAGGCATTCTTGGAACGTTCTTCGAAAGTCTTACAAACTGATCTCGCCTTAAATAGTTGTGCCGAAGAATTCTGACCGACTCTAGACAAGATTTCATCAATCATGTCTCCGGGTAGGTCTCTTAAAATATTGGGTTGTCTATCCATTTTGTGTTTTTATACTGTAAAATAGACAAGAGTTAGATTCATAAAAAAATACTTATTAATACAAGCAATTTTTACATATATCATAAAGCATAAGCACACTATATTACATATATTACACCACACGAATACAACTATCTTATTTCGACTCGCTTATTTCTTCTTCTTCGGTTTTGGTTCGTTTTGCCAAGTTTCTAGGGATATATGATGTTCCCCTAATACGAGCCGTCGTTTTCCACATTGGTTTAGAAAAACCTGGTGGTTTAGAGGTTCCCGGGTCATTGTTACAACTTAAGGACTTCGGGGGTTGACGATACATATAAAGTTCATCGGGGTTGGAATTAGATTTCTATATTTTTATGCCCTTTCCCTTATTATTTTCTTTTGCCTTTTTAAATTCAGTTGGGGTAATTTCTATAACATCATCGGAATTCTCGTCGGAATCCGATTCATCGGAGAATTGGTAATCCTCCCAATATTTTGCTTCCTTGGCGGAAACACCATTGACCATAATTAACCTTGGTCGGTTGGTTGAGGATTTTCTTTTACTTAACCGTTTTATTATTTCCCCCACCGGTTCTATTTCTTCATCCGGTTCCGATTCTTCTTCCGGTTCCGATTCTTCTTCTGGTTCCGACTCTTCTTCCGGTTCCTCTTCGGGAACTTGTGAATCAGTCCACGAATCATTCCAATTGACATTTGACTCTTCGTTATTATTAGGTGAGTCAATGGGATTTGTGCTAGAGGTAGACATCTATCACACAATATCAAACATGTTAAGAGATTAATATATCACATAATATATACATGTTAATAATATATAGTTTCCAACAAAAATGTTAAGCAATCATTTTTAAAGAAAATACGGTCGAAGTCCAGACTCACTAATGCATCCTAACAAACTCAATAAGACACACTAATGCAAATTTTCTGGTTCTCTAAGACCAACGCTCGGATACCAACTGAAATGTCCCGTTCTTATTGATTAAAATCGTTCCATATTAATTGATTTCGTTGCGAGGTTTTAACCTCTATATGAGACGTTTTTCAAAGACTGCATTCATTTTAAAACAAACTATAACCTTTATTTCATCAATAAAGGTTTAAAAAGCTTTACGTAGATTATCAAATAATGATAATCTAAAATATCATGTTTACACACGACCATTACATAATGGTTTACAATACAAATATGTTACAACAAAATAAGTTTCTTGAATGAAGTTTTTACACAATATAATACAAGCATGGACTCCAAATCTCGTCCTTATTTAAGTATGCAACAGCAGAAGCTCTTAATAATCACCTGAGAATAAACATGCTTAAAACGTCAACAAAAATGTTGGTGAGTTATAGGTTTAACCTATATATATCAAATCATAATAATAGACCACAAGATTTCATATTTCAATACACATCCCATACATAGAGATAAAAATCATTCATATGGTGAACACCTGGTAACCGACATTAACAAGATGCATATATAAGAATATCCCCATCATTCCGGGACACCCTTCGGATATGATATAAATTTCGAAGTACTAAAGCATCCGGTACTTTGGATGGGGTTTGTTAGGCCCAATAGATCTATCTTTAGGATTCACGTCAATTAGGGTGCCTGTTCCCTAATTCTTAGATTACCAGACTTAATCAAAAGAGGCATATTCGATTTCGATAATTCAACCATAGAATGTAGTTTCACGTACTTGTGTCTATTTTGTAAATCATTTATAAAACCTGCATGTATTCTCATCCCAAAAATATTAGATTTTAAAAGTGGGACTATAACTCACTTTCACAGATTTTTACTTCGTCGGGAAGTAAGACTTGGTCACTTGTTGACTCACGAACCTATAACAATATATACATATATATCAAAGTATGTTCAAAATATATTTACAACATTTTAATATATTTTGATGTTTTAAGTTTATTAAGTCAGCTGTCCTCGTTAGTAACCTACAACTAGTTGTCTACAGTTAGATGTGAAATGTCCCGTTCTTATTGATTAAAAACGTTCCATATTAATTGATTTCGTTGCGAGGTTTTGACCTCTATATGAGACGTTTTTCAAAGACTGCATTCATTTTAAAACAAACCATAACCTTTATTTCATCAATAAAGGTTTAAAAAGCTTTACGTAGATTATCAAATAATGATAATCTAAAATATACTGTTTACACACGACCATTACATAATGGTTTACAATACAAATATGTTACAACAAAATAAGTTTCTTGAATGCAGTTTTTACACAATATCATACAAGCATGGACTCCAAATCTCGTCCTTATTTAAGTATGCGACAGCGGAAGCTCTTAATAATCACCTGAGAATAAACATGCTTAAAACGTCAACAAAAATGTTGGTGAGTTATAGGTTTAACCTATATATATCAAATCATAATAATAGACCACAAGATTTCATATTTCAATACACATCCCATACATAGAGATAAAAATCATTCATATGGTGAACACCTGGTAACCGACATTAACAAGATGCATATATAAGAATATCCCCATCATTCCGGGACACCCTTCGGATATGATATAAATTTCGAAGTACTAAAGCATCCGGTACTTTGGATGGGGTTTGTTAGGCCCAATAGATCTATCTTTAGGATTCGCGTCAATTAGGGTGTCTGTTCCCTAATTCTTAGATTACCAGACTTAATAAAAAGGGGCATATTCGATTTCGATAATTCAACCATAGAATGTAGTTTCACGTACTTGTGTCTATTTTGTAAATCATTTATAAAACCTGCATGTATTCTCATCCCAAAAATATTAGATTTTAAAAGTGGGACTATAACTCACTTTCACAGATTTTTACTTCGTCGGGAAGTAAGACTTGGCCACTGTTGATTCACGAACCTATAACAATATATACATGTATATTAAAGTATGTTCAAAATATATTTACAACACTTTTAATATATTTTGATGTTTTAAGTTTATTAAGTCAGCTGTCCTCGTTAGTAACCTACAACTAGTTGTCCACAGTTAGATGTACAGAAATAAATCGATAAATATTATCTTGAATCAATCCACGACCCAGTGTATACGTATCTCAGTATTGATCACAACTCAAACTATATATATTTTGGAATCAACCTCAACCCTGTATAGCTAACTCCAACATTCACATATAGAGTGTCTATGGTTGTTCCGAAATATATATAGATGTGTCGACATGATAGGTCGAAACATTGTATACGTGTCTATGGTATCTCAAGATTACATAATATACAATACAAGTTGATTAAGTTATGGTTGGAATAGATTTGTTACCAATTTTCACGTAGCTAAAATGAGAAAAATTATCCAATCTTGTTTTACCCATAACTTCTTCATTTTAAATCCGTTTTGAGTGAATCAAATTGCTATGGTTTCATATTGAACTCTATTTTATGAATCTAAACAGAAAGAGTATAGGTTTATAGTCTTAAAAATAAGTTACAAGTCATTTTTGTAAAGGTAGTCATTTCAGTCGAAAGAACGACGTCTAGATGACCATTTTAGAAAACATACTTTCACTTTGAGTTTAACCATAATTTTTGGATATAGTTTCATGTTCATAATAAAAATCATTTTCTCAGAATAACAACTTTTAAATCAAAGTTTATCATATTTTTTAATTAACTAACCCAAAACAGCCCGCGGTGTTACTACGACGGCGTAAATCCGGTTTTACGGTGTTTTTCGTGTTTCCAGGTTTTAAATCATTAAGTTAGCATATCATATAGATATAGAACATGTGTTTAGTTTATTTTAAAAGTCAAGTTAGAAGGATTAACTTTTATTTGCGAACGAGTTTAGAATTAACTAAACTATGTTCTAGTGATTACAAGTTTAAACCTTCGAATAAGATAGCTTTATATGTATGAATCGAATGATGTTATGAACATCATTACTACCTTAATTTCCTTGGATAAACCTACTGGAAAAGAGAAAAATGGATCTAGCTTCAACGGATCCTTGGATGGCTCGAAGTTCTTGAAGCAGAATCATGACATGAAAACAAGTTCAAGTAAGATCATCACTTGAAATAAGATTGTTATAGTTATAGAAATTGAACCAAAGTTTGAATATGATTATTACCTTGTATTAGAATGATAACCTACTGTAAGAAATAAAGATTTCTTGAGGTTGGATGATCACCTTACAAGATTGGAAGTGAGCTAGCAAACTTGAAAGTATTCTTGATTTTATGTAACTAGAACTTGTAGAATTTATGAAGAACACTTAGAACTTAAAGATAGAACTTGAGAGAGATCAATTAGATGAAGAAAATTGAAGAATGAAAGTGTTTGTAGGTGTTTTTGGTCGTTGGTGTATGGATTAGATATAAAGGATATGTAATTTTGTTTTCATGTAAATAAGTCATGAATGATTACTCATATTTTTGTAATTTTATGAGATATTTCATGCTAGTTGCCAAATGATGGTTCCCACATGTGTTAGGTGACTCACATGGGCTGCTAAGAGCTGATCATTGGAGTGTATATACCAATAGTACATACATCTAAAAGTTGTGTATTGTACGAGTACGAATACGGGTGCATACGAGTAGAATTGTTGATGAAACTGAACGAGGATGTAATTGTAAGCATTTTTGTTAAGTAGAAGTATTTTGATAAGTGTATTGAAGTCTTTCAAAAGTGTATAAATACATATTAAAACACTACATGTATATACATTTTAACTGAGTCGTTAAGTCATCGTTAGTCGTTACATGTAAGTGTTGTTTTGAAACCTTTAGGTTAACGATCTTGTTAAATGTTGTTAACCCAATATTTATAATATCAAATGAGATTTTAAATTATTATATTATCATGATATTATCATGTATTAATATCTCTTAATATGATATATATACATTAAATGTCTTTACAACGATAATCGTTACATATATGTCTCGTTTAAAAATCATTAAGTTAGTAGTCTTGTTTTTACATATGTAGTTCATTGTTAATATACTTAATGATATGTTTACTTATCATAGCATCATGTTAACTATATATATATCCATATATATTTCATCATATAGTTTTTACAAGTTTTAACGTTCGTGAATCACCGGTCAACTTGGGTGGTCAATTGTCTATATGAAACATATTTCAATTAATCAAGTCTTAACAAGTTTGATTGCTTAACATGTTGGAAACATTTAATCATGTAAATATCAATCTCAATTAATATATATAAACATGGAAAAGTTCGGGTCACTACAAGATGTACAGAAATAAATCGATAAATATTATCTTGAATCAATCCACGACCCAGTGTATACGTATCTCAGTATTGATCACAACTCAAACTATATATATTTTGGAATCAACCTCAACCCTGTATAGCTAACTCCAACATTCACATATAGAGTGTCTATGGTTGTTCCGAAATATATATAGATGTGTCGACATGATAGGTCGAAACATTGTATACGTGTCTATGGTATCTCAAGATTACATAATATACAATACAAGTTGATTAAGTTATGGTTAGAATAGATTTGTTACCAATTTTCACGTAGCTAAAATGAGAAAAATTATCCAATCTTGTTTTACCCATAACTTCTTCATTTTAAATCCGTTTTGAGTGAATCAAATTGATATGGTTTCATATTGAACTCTATTTTATGAATCTAAACAGAAAAGTATAGGTTTATAGTCGGAAAAATAGGTTACAAGTCGTTTTTGTAAAGGTAGTCATTTCAGTCGAAAGAACGACATCTAGATGACCATTTTAGAAAACATACTTCCACTTTGAGTTTAACCATAATTTTTGGATATAGTTTCATGTTCATAATAAAAATCATTTTCTCAGAATAACAACTTTTAAATCAAATTTTATCATAGTTTTTAATTAACTAACCCAAAACAGCCCGCGGTGTTACTACGACGGCGTAAATTCGGTTTTACGGTGTTTTTCGTGTTTCCAGGTTTTAAATCATTAAGTTAGCATATCATATAGATATAGAACATGTGTTTAGTTGATTTTAAAAGTCAAGTTAGAAGTATTAACTTTTGTTTGCGAACAAGTTTAGAATTAACTAAACTATGTTCTAGTAATTACACGTTTAAACCTTCGAATCAGATAGCTTTATATATATGAATCGAATGATGTTATGAACATCATTACTACCTTAAGTTCCTTGGATAAACCTACTGGAAAAGAGAAAAATGGATCTAGCTTCAACGGATCCTTGGATGGCTCGAAGTTCTTGAAGCAGAATCATGACACGAAAACAAGTTCAAGTAAGATCATCACTTGAAATAAGATTGTTATAGTTATAGAAATTGAACCAAAGTTTGAATATGATTATTACCTTGTATTAGAATGATAACCTACTGTAAGAAACAAAGATTTCTTGAGGTTGGATGATCACCTTACAAGATTGGAAGTGAGCTAGCAAACTTGAAAGTATTCTTGATTTTATGTAACTAGAACTTGTAGAATATATGAAGAACACTTAGAACTTGAAGATAGAACTTGAGAGAGATTAATTAGATGAAGAAAATTGAAGAATGAAAGTGTTTGTAGGTGTTTTTGGTCGTTGGTGTATGGATTAGTTATAAAGGATATGTAATTTTGTTTTCATGTAAATAAATCATGAATGATTACTCATATTTTTGTAATTTTATGAGATATTTCATGCTAGTTGCCAAATGATGGTTCCCACATGTGTTAGGTGACTCACATGGGCTGCTAATAGCTGATCATTGGAGTGTATATACCAATAGTACATACATCTAAAAGCTGTGTATTGTACGAGTACAAATACGGGTGCATACGAGTAGAATTGTTGATGAAACTGAACGAGGATGTAATTGTAAGCATTTTTGTTAAGTAGAAGTATTTTGATAAGTGTATTGAAGTCTTTCAAAAGTGTATAAATACATATTAAAACACTACATGTATATACATTTTAACTGAGTCGTTAAGTCATCGTTAGTCGTTACATGTAAGTGTTGTTTTGAAACCTTTAGGTTAACGATCTTGTTAAATGTTGTTAACCCAATGTTTATAATATCAAATGAGATTTTAAATTATTATATTATCATGATATTATCATGTATGAATATCTCTTAATATGATATATATACATTAAATGTCTTTACAACGATAATCGTTACATATATGTCTCGTTTAAAAATCATTAAGTTAGTAGTCTTGTTTTTACATATGTAGTTCATTGTTAATATACTTAATGATATGTTTACTTATCATAGTATCATGTTAACTATATATATATATATATATATATATATATATATATATATATATATATATATATATATATATATATATATCCATATATATGTCATCATATAGTTTTTACAAGTTTTAACGTTCGTGAATCACCGGTCAACTTGGGTGGTCAATTGTCTCTATGAAACATATTTCAATTAATCAAGTCTTAACAAGTTTGATTGCTTAACATGTTGGAAATATTTAATCATGTAAATATCAATCTCAATTAATATATATAAACATGGAAAAGTTCGGGTCACTACAATAAAAATCATTCATATGGTGAACACCTGGTAACCGACATTAACAAGATGCATATATAAGAATATCCCCATCATTCCGGGACACCCTACGGATATGATATAAATTTCGAAGTACTAAAGCATCCGGTACTTTGGATGGGGTTTGTTAGGCCCAATAGATCTATCTTTAGGATTCGCGTCAATTAGGGTGTCTGTTCCCTAATTCTTAGATTACCAGACTTAATAAAAAGGGGCATATTCGATTTCGATAATTCAACCATAGAATGTAGTTTCACATACTTGTATCTATTTTGTAAATCATTTATAAAACCTGCATGTATTCTCATCCCAAAAATATTAGATTTTAAAAGTGGGACTATAACTCACTTTCACAGATTTTTACTTCGTCGGGAAGTAAGACTTTGCCACTGGTTGATTCACGAACCTATAACAATATATACATATATATCAAAGTATGTTCAAAATATATTTACAATACTTTTAATATATTTTGATGGTTTAAGTTTATTAAGTCAGCTGTCCTCGTTAGTAACCTACAACTAGTTGTCCACAGTTAGATGTACAGAAATAAATCGATAAATATTATCCTGAATCAATCCACGACCCAGTGTATACGTATCTCAGTATTGATCACAACTCAAACTATATATATTTTGGAATCAACCTCAGCCCTGTATAGCTAACTCCAACATTCACATATAGAGTGTCTATGGTTGTTCCGAAATATATATAGATGTGTCGACATGATAGGTCGAAACATTGTATACGTGTCTATGGTATCTCAAGATTACATAATATACAATACAAGTTGATTAAGTTATGGTTGGAATAGATTTGTTACCAATTTTCACGTAGCTAAAATGAGAAAAATTATCCAATCTTGTTTTACCCATAACTTCTTCATTTTAAATCCATTTTGAGTGAATCAAATTGCTATAATTTTATATTGAACTCTATTTTATGAATCTAAACAGAAAAGGTATAGGTTTATAGTCGGAAAAATAAGTTACAAGTTGTTTTTGTAAAGGTAGTCATTTCAGTCGAAAGAACGACGTCTAGATGACCATTTTAGAAAACATACTTCCACTTTGAGTTTAACCATAATTTTTGGATATAGTTTCATGTTCATAATAAAAATCATTTTCCCAGAATAACAACTTTTAAATCAAAGTTTATCATAGTTTTTAATTAACTAACCCAAAACAGCCCGCGGTGTTACTACGACGGCGTAAATCCGGTTTTACGGTGTTTTTCGTGTTTCCAGGTTTTAAATCATTAAGTTAGCATATCATATAGATATAGAACATGTGTTTAGTTGATTTTAAAAGTCAAGTTAGAAGGATTAACTTTTATTTGCGAACAAGTTTAGAATTAACTAAACTATGTTCTAGTGATTACAAGTTTAAACCTTCGAATAAGATAGCTTTATATGTATGAATCGAATGATGTTATGAACATCATTACTACCTCAAGTTCCTTAGATAAACCTACTAGAAATGAGAAAATTAGATCTAGCTTCAAAGGATCCTTGGATGGCTTGAAAGTTCTTGAAGCAGAATCATGACACGAAAACAATTTCAAGTAAGATTTCCACTCGAAATAAGATTGTTATAGTTATATAAATTGAATTAAAGTTTGAATATGATTATTACCTTGTATTAGAAAGATAACCTATTGTAAGTAACAAAGGTTTCTTGATCTTGGATGATTACTTGGAATGGATTTAGAAAACTTGGAAGTAAACTTGCAATCTTGGAAGTATTCTTGATTTTATGAAACTAGAACTTTTGGAATTTATGAAGAACACTTAGAACTTGAAGATAGAACTTGAGAGAGATCAATTAGATGAATAAAATTGAAGAATGAAAGTGTTTGTAGGTGTTTTTGGTCATAGGTGTATGGATTAGATATAAAGGATATGTAATTTTGTTTTCATGTAAATAAGTCATGAATGATTACTCATATTTTTGTAATTTTATGAGATATTTCATCCTAGTTGCCAAATGATGGTTCCGACATATGTTAGGTGACTCACATGGGCTTCTAAGAGCTGATCATTGGAGTGTATATACCAATAGTACATACATCTAAAAGCTGTGTATTGTACGAGTACGAATACGGGTGCATACGAGTAGAATTGTTGATGAAACTGAACGAGGATGTAATTGTAAGCATTTTTGTTAAGTAGAAGTATTTTGATAAGTGTCTTGAAGTCTTTCAAAAGTGTATGAATACATATTAAAACACTAAATGTATATACATTTTAACTGAGTCGTTAAGTCATCGTTAGTCGTTACATGTAAATGTTGTTTTGAAACCTTTAGGTTAACGATCTTGTTGAATGCTGTTAACCCATTGTTTATTATAACAAATGAGATGTTAAATTGTTATATTATCATGATATTATGATATATAATATATCTTAGTATGATATATATACAGTTAAATGTCGTTACAACGATAATCGTTACATATATGTCTCGTTTCGAAATCATTAAGTTAGTAGTCTTATTTTTACATATGTATTTCATTGTTAATACACTTAATAATATATTTACTTATCATTTAACATAATTAACCAAGTGTATCAATATCTTAATATGATTCATATGTACCTAGTAAGACGTTGTTGTAACGATAATCGTTATATATATCGTTTTCGAGTTTCTTAAATTAATAGTCTCATTTTTATGTATATAACTCATTGTTAAAATACCTAATGAGATACATACTTATAATAAAATCATGTTAACTATATATATAACCATATATATGTCATCGTATAGTTTTTACAAGTTTTAACGTTCGTGAATCACCGGTCAACTTGGGTGGTCAATTGTCTATATGAAACCTATTTCAATTAATCAAGTCTTAACAAGTTTGATTGCTTAACATGTTGGAAACACTTAATCATGTAAATAACAATCTCATTTAATATATATATATATATATATATATATATATATATATATATATATATATATATATATAAACATGGAAAAGTTCGGGTCACTACAGTACCTACCCGTTAAATAAATTTCGTCCCGAAATTTTAAGCAGTTGGAGGTGTTGACGTATCTTCTGGAAATAAATGCGGGTATTTCTTCTTCATCTGATCTTCACACTCCCAGGTGAACTCGGGTCCTCTACGAGCATTCCATCGAACCTTAACAATCGGTATCTTGTTTTGTTTAAGTCTCTTAACCTCACGATCCATTATTTTGACGGGTTCTTCAATGAATTGAAGTTTTTCATTGATTTGGATTTCGTCCAACGGAATAGTGAGATCTTCTTTAGCAAAACATTTCTTCAAATTTGAGACGTGGAAAGTGTTATGTACAGCTGCGAGTTGTTGAGGTAGCTCCAGTTGGTAAGCTACTAGTCCGACACGATCTATAATCTTGAATGGTCCAATGTACCTTAGATTTAGTTTCCCCCGTTTACCAAATCGAACAACGCCTTTCCAAGGTGAAACCTTAAGCATGACCATTTCTCCAATTTCAAACTCTATATCTTTTCTTTTACTGTCCGCGTAGCTCTTTTGTCGACTCTGGGCGGTTTTCAATCTTTGTTGAATTTGGATGATTTTCTCGGTAGTTTCTTGTATTATCTCCGGACCCGTAATCTGTCTATCCCCCACTTCACTCCAACAAATCGGAGACCTGCACTTTCTACCATAAAGTGCTTCAAACGGCGCCATCTCAATGTTTGAATGGTAGCTGTTGTTGTAGGAAAATTCTGCTAACGGTAGATGTCGATCCCAACTGTTTTGCGAAATCAATAACACAAGATTGTAGCATGTCTTCAAGCATTTGTATCGTCCTTTCACTCTGCCCATCAGTTTGTGGATGATAGGCAGTACTCATGTCTAAACGAGTTCCCAATGCTTGCTGTAATGTCTGCCAGAATCTTGAAATAAATCTGCCATCCCTATCAGAGATAATAGAGATTGGTATTCCATGTCTGGAGATGACTTCCTTCAAATACAGTCGTGCTAACTTCTCCATCTTGTCATCTTCTTTTATTGGCAGGAAGTGTGCTGATTTGGTGAGACGATCAACTATTACCCAAATAGTATCAAAATCACTTGCAGTCCTTGGCAATTTAGTGATTAAATCCATGGTAATATTTTCCCATTTCCATTCCGGGATTTCAGGTTGTTGAAGTAGACCTGATGGTTTCTGATGCTCAGCTTTAACCTTAGAACACGTCAAACATTCTCCTACGTATTTAGCAACATCGGCTTTCATACCCAGCCACCAAAAATATTTCTTGAGATCCTTGTACATCTTCCCCGTTCCAGGATGTATTGAGTATCTGGTTTTATGAGCTTCTCTAAGTACCATTTCTCTCATATCTCCAAATTTTGGTACCCAAATCCTTTCAGCCCTATACCGGGTTCCGTCTTCCCGAATATTAAGATGCTTCTCCGATCCTTTCGGTATTTCATCCTTTAAATTTCCCTCTTTTAAAACTCCTTGTTGCGCCTCCTTTATTTGAGTAGTAAGGTTAGTGTGAATCATTATATTCATAGATTTTACTCGAATGGGTTCTCTGTCCTTTCTGCTCAAGGCGTAGGCTACCACATTTGCCTTCCCCGGGTGGTAACGAATCTCAAAGTCGTAATCATTCAACAATTCAATCCACCTACGCTGCCTCATATTCAGTTGTTTCTGATTAAATATGTATTGAAGACTTTTGTGGTCGGTATATATAATACTTTTGACCCCATATAAGTAGTGCCTCCAAGTCTTTAATGCAAAAACAACCGCGCCTAATTCCAAATCATGTGTCATATAATTTTGTTCGTGAATCTTCAATTGTCTAGACGCATAAGCAATCACCTTCGTTCGTTGCATTAATACACAACCGAGACCTTGCTTTGATGCGTCACAATAAATCACAAAATCATCATTCCCTTCAGGCAATGACAATATAGGTTCCGTAGTTAGCTTTTTCTTCAATAACTGAAACGCCTTCTCTTGTTCATCATTCCATTCAAATTTCTTCCCTTTATGCGTTAATGCAGTGAAGGGTTTTACTATTCTGGAAAAGTCTTGGATGAACCTTCTGTAGTAACCAGCTAGTCCTAAAAACTGGCGTATGTGTTTCGGAGTTTTCGGGGTTTCCCACTTTTCAACAGTTTCTATCTTTGCCGGATCCACCTTAATACCTTCTTTGTTCACTATGTGACCGAGGAATTGAACTTCTTCCAACCAAAATGCACACTTTGAAAACTTAGCGTACAATTCTTCCTTCCTCAATACTTCTAACACCTTTCTCAAATGTTCACCGTGTTCTTGGTCATTCTTTGAGTAAATAAGTATGTCATCGATGAAAACAATGACAAACTTGTCAAGATATGGCCCACACACTTGGTTCATAAGGTCCATGAACACAGCTGGTGCGTTAGTCAATCCAAACGGCATAACCATAAACTCGTAATGACCATAACGCGTCCAAAAAGCAGTTTTTGGAATATCATCCTCCTTTACTCGTATTTGATGATATCCAGAACGTAAATCGATCTTCGAATAAACCGACGAGCCTTGTAGTTGATCAAATAAGTCGTCAATTCTCGGTAGTGGATAACAGTTTTTGATGGTAAGTTTGTTCAACTCTCTGTAGTCAATACACAACCTAAATGTACCATCCTTCTTCTTAACAAACAAAACAGGAGCTCCCCATGGTGATGTGCTTGGTCGAATGAAACCACGTTCTAATAGTTCTTGCAGTTGGCTTTGCAGTTCTTTCATCTCGCTGGGTGCGAGTCTATAAGGAGCACGAGCTATTAGTGCAACTTCTGGTACAAGATCTATTTGAAATTCAACAGATCGATTTGGAGGTAGTCCCAGTAATTCTTTCGAAAATACATCGGGAAATTCTTTTGCGAAAGGAACATCATTGATGCTCTTTTCTTCAGTTTGCACTTTCTCGACGTGTGCTAGAACAGCATAGCAACCTTTTCTTATTAGTTTTTGTGCCTTCAAATTACTAATAAGATGTAGCTTCATGTTGCCCTTTTCTCCGTATGTAGAGACCCATCCTAATCCACCCGGACGAAGTCCATATCGATTATAAACGATTCACAACAGTTGATTACATCGCGAGGTACTTGACCTCTATATGATACATTTTACAAATATTGCATTTGTTTTTGAAAAGACAATCTTTCATTACATCGAAAGTTGACAACATGCATACCATTTCGTATATCTTACTATAATTGACTTAATAATAATCTTGATGAACTCAACGACTCGAATGCAACGTCTTTTGAAATATGTCATGAATGACTCCAAGTAATATCCCTAAAATGAGCAAATGCATAGCGGAAGATTTCTTTCATACCTGAGAATAAACATGCTTTAAAGTGTCAACCAAAAGGCTGGTGAGTTCATTAGTTTAACATAAATAATCATTTCCATCATTTTAATAGACCACAAGATTTTCATTTCTCATAAATATACGTCCCATGCATAGAGACAAAAATATCATTCATATAGATTGAACACCTGGTAATCGACATTAACAAGATGCATATAAGAATATCCCCTATCGTTCCGGGATCCTCCTTCGGACATGATATAAATTTCGAAGTACTAAAGCATCCGGTACTTTGGATGGGGTTTGTTAGGCCCAATAGATCTATCTTTAGGATTCGAGTCAATTAGGGTGTCTGTTCCCTAATTCTTAGATTACCAGACTTAATAAAAAGGGGCATATTCGATTTCGATAATTCAACCATAGAATGTAGTTTCACGTACTTGTGTCTATTTTGTAAATCTTTTATAAAACCTGCATGTATTCTCAGCCCAAAAATATATATTGCAAAAGCATTTAAAAAGGGAGCAAATGAAACTCACCATACTGTATTTTGTAGTAAAAATACATATGACGACATTGAACAAGTGTAGGGTTGACCTTGGATTCACGAACCTATATCATTTATATATCTATTAACACATATAATGGAAATCACATAATTTCATTTATTACTATATATTATTTATGTATTTGTAGTTATATAGAATTTATACTAAATTCCATTTAAAAACGTATACTTATATTATATCTTAAATTATGTGTTATATATATTTATTTTGTATATATATATATATTTAAAAATGATTTTAATAATACTAATAAGTACATAATGATACTAATACTAATATTAATAATAATAATAATAATAGTTTGTGTTATTTTGATAATAATAATCCTAATCATAATAATAGTAATAATACATATATTAGTAATAATGATAATGATAAAAATTATAATTTTAGTAACAATAACAATAATAATAATAATAATAATTTTGGTAATGAAATCTACCTTCAAAAGCCTTTCTAAAAAAAATGTCCCGAACCGGATTTGAACCCGAGACCTCTCGCTCACTCACAAACACCCTTAACCATTCTGCCATTCATGTCTTTCTTATTTAGTATGCAACCCAAATATATATATCTATTATCTATTTCAACTTGACTCATCTTCTTCATCTTCTACCTTAAATCCATTCAACCATGGAACTTCAAAAATCAAAATAACGAATTCGGGTTTTCATTTATGACTTGTAAACAACATGAAACAAAGAAATAAAAGTGTTCTTGTAATTAAGAAAATTCAAAAAAAACTGAAAAAGAGCCTACTGCTGAAGCTCGTAGCTTCAAAAAAAAAAAATGTTTTCAGTTTTGAGTTCGTTTTGGACAATCTTTACAACATGAAATATGTTTCAAATCATTCCTAAAAACTATTGGAATCGTCAATTAAACTTAAAACATCAAAATAAGCTCTAATTTCTCGTTGAACAAATTAGTTGACTTTTGACAAAATAACTTTGACTCGCAAATTCAAATTCGTTATTAAGAATTGGAACTTGAGATTTTACAGAAAGTTTAAGTAAATGATTCCTAACAACTCTGCATTTTTAGTTTTTGAAATTTGTTTCGAGTTCAAGTTTTTGTATATCACTGTCAAGAACCCATGAACTCAAAAGTTGATTTTTAGATTAAGACTGTTATAGATTATGATTACAACATGAATTGTGTTGTAAATCATCCCTATAATCTTTATGGATTATCAAATTAACTGAAAACATCAAAACAAATTCGAATTTGATTCAAGAACACCCAGTTTACTTTTAAAACCAAAATTTTTGACTCCAAAATTAGAATTCAATAGAAAGAATTGAGGATTGAAAACTTACAGATAGTTTAGAAGTGATCATTCCTAACAGAATTACAATATTACTTTTTGTAATTATATTCGAATTCATGGGTTTGGTATTTTGACTCAAGAACAGGGTGTTTTGGTGCAGGGCTTTTTAATTTATCCTTTATTAACGAATTTTAGTACTAAATTTAGATAAAGGATGGGTACACAAAGGATACTGTAACAAGAATTGATTGGTGTTGTAATTTAGTGATCAACTTGGTCAACAATTGATCAATCAGAGAAAATAGCAGAAGAAGAAAACAAAGAAGAAAAAAATGAAACTACTGCAATTTCTTATTGGATTAGTACAATCAAAGATTTTAATGTCGGATAGAAATTTAGTCGTGATCTTTACAGAATTTAACCCTATATATTAGCTATTAATAAATAACTAAGTATATTAATAGTAATATTAAAACTAATAAAAATTATATAAATAATAATAATAATTCATAATACTAATAATTCTTAATGGTAATGGTAATAATAATATGTAATGATAATACTAATAATACTAATAATAATTGATAATATTCAAATTACAATTATAATATATGCACAAAACTAATATTGATGTTAGTATTTATATCCATACTAATATTGACAATATAACAACTAAAATTAAACTTGCAACATCATTTGATATATTAATCTTACATTTCATTAATTATGTAATACTTATAATATATTCGAATATTTAATATTTATGTATATATTTATATATAGATTCATTTTAAAATATCAACTTTATTATATCGTTTACTATTCTACAAATAAATCATATGTCATCCTATATTTCCATATATATA
This sequence comes from Rutidosis leptorrhynchoides, assembly GCF_046630445.1. Lineage (NCBI taxonomy): Eukaryota > Viridiplantae > Streptophyta > Magnoliopsida > Asterales > Asteraceae > Rutidosis > Rutidosis leptorrhynchoides. The sequence continues at coordinate 350,877,766 of NC_092339.1, forward strand.
TTTATATATATTTATATTTATAAAAGTATCTGTTTACAATTAGTTGTTCGTGAATCGTCGAGGACAGTCAAAGGTCAATTGAATATATGAACATCGTTTCAAAATTTTCTAGACTTAACATTACATACTTTGCTTATCGTATCGAAATCATATAAAGATTAAGTTTAAATTTGGTCGGAAGTTCCCGGGTCGTCACACCGTACACCATTAAGGGTTCTCCTTCTTCTCGTACAATGCTAATTACATTTTTATAACATACGATCTCTGCTTTCACCTTCTTCAGCCAGTCCATGCCAACTATTACATCAAAACTCCCTAACTCTACTGGTATCAAATCAATCTTAAATATTTCGCTACCCAGTTTAATTTCTCGATTCCGGCATATATTATCTGCTGAAATTAATTTACCGTTTGCTAATTCGAGTAAAAATTTACTATCCAATGGCGTCAATGGACAACTTAATTTAGCACAAAAATCTCTATTCATATAGCTTCTATCCGCACCCGAATCAAATAAAACGTAAGCAGATTTATTGTCAATAAGAAACGTACCCGTAACAAGCTCCGGGTCTTCCTGTGCCTCTGCCGCATTAATATTGAAAATTCTTTCGCGGCCTTGTCCATTAGTGTTCTCCTGGTTCGGGCAATTTCTAATAATGTGGCCCGGTTTTCCACATTTATAACAAACTACATTGGCATAACTTGCTTCGACACTACTTGCTCCGCCATTACTCATTCCGACACCATTTGTTCCTTTCGTTCTGTTAACCCCTGGTCCGTAGACCTCACACTTCGCCACGCTATGACCATTTCTTTTACACTTGTTGCAAAATTTGGTGCAGAATCCCGAGTGATACTTTTCACACCTTTGGCATAGCTGCTTCTGATTGTTGTTATTGTTATGGTTGTTATTGTTGTTGGGACGATTGTTGTAGTTGCTGTTGTTGTTGTTGTTGTTGTTGTTGTTGTTGTTGTTGTTGTTGGGCCGTTTGTTGTAGTTGCGATTGATGTTGCGATTGTTGGGATAATTGTTGCGATTATTATTGTAATAGCTGCTGTTGTTGTATTGGTGATTCTTATCACCGTTTTCCTCCCACTTTCTTTTAACTTGCTTCACATTGGCCTCTTCAGCGGTCTGTTCTGTAATTTTTTCCTTCATCTGGTTCACTAGTTTGTAAGCCATTCTACATGCCTGTTGTATGGAGGCGGGCTCGTGTGAACTTATATCTTCTTGGATTCTTTCCGATAATCCTTTCACAAACGCGTCGATCTTCTCTTCCTCATCTTCGAACGCTCCCGGACACAATAGGCACAATTCTGTGAATTGTCTTTCGTACGTGGTAATATCAAATCCTTGAGTTCGTAACCCTCTAAGTTCTGTCTTGAGCTTATTGACCTCGGTTCTGGGACGGTACTCTCGTTCATCAAGTGCTTGAATGCTGACCACGGTAGTGCATACGCATCATCTTGTCCCACTTGCTCTAGATAGGTATTCCACCATGTTAACGTAGAACCTGTGAAGGTATGCGTAGCGTACTTCACTTTGTCCTCTTCAGTACACTTACTTATGGCAAACACCGATTCGACCTTCTCGGTCCACCGTTTCAATCCGATCGGTCCTTCGGTTCCATCAAATTCCAAAGGTTTGCAGGCAGTGAATTCTTTGTAGGTGCATCCTACACGATTTCCTGTACTGCTAGATCCAAGGTTATTGTTGGTATGTAGTGCAGCCTGTACTGTGGCTATGTTTGAAGCTAGAAAAGTACGGAATTCCTATTCATTCATATTCACGGTGTGTCGAGTAGTCGGTGCCATTTCCTTCAAAATAGTCAAATGGAACAAGTTAATCATACAGAATATTAAGAGTAGTTAATAGTATTTCGTAGCATAATATGAACTCATTTATAAAAGCTTTTTCTTCATATTAGCGTTTTATAAGTTTAAATTCGGGTAGTACCTACCCGTTAAGTTCATACTTAGTAGCTAATATACAATTCAACTACTACAATTCTATATGAAAAACTGATTATAATAATATTTCGCGTTCAAAATTTTATACAATATTTTACAAACTTACAATACCGCTTATTTTACATAAAGCATGAAATATAGCACACAATAACTTTGATACAAGATAGTTGTGAAGATAATTCTAGCTAGTACACAAGTCGTTCAGCAAAGGCAATAAAGTCACGTAATTCATACGTCCAGAAACAAGTCATGCATTCTGGTTTTACTAGGACTACTTCCCATCCTTGGTCTTGTGGAACATAACCGTTATGGCCGTTGATAAGACAGCGTGTTGTAACGTCGTCAAAGGGACGAGGGTTACGTAATGACCAACAGTCTCGTAATAACCTAAAAACCTCATTTCTTACCCCAATTACCGACTCCGTCACTTGTGGGAACCTTTTGTTTAATAGTTGTATCCCGATGTTCTTTTTCTTACTTTGGTGAGAAGCGAACATTACTAACCCGTAAGCATAGCATGCTTCTTTATGTTGCGTGTTAGCCGCTTTTTCTAAATCATGAAGTCCTATATTCGGATACATTGAGTCAAAATAATTTCTTAACCCGTTGCGTAAAATAGCATTTGGGTTCCCCGCAATATATGCGTCAAAGTAAACACATCGTAACTTATGGGTTTCCCAATGTGATATCCCCCATCTTTCAAACGAAAGTCTCTTATAAACCAAGACATTCTTGAAATGTTCTTCGAATGTCTTACAAACTGGTTTCGCCGTAAATTGTTGTGCCGAAGAATTCTGACCGACTCTAGACAAGATTTCATCAATCATGTCTCCGGGTAGGTCTCTTAAAATATTGGGTTGTCTATCCATTTTGTGTTTTTATACTGTAAAATAGACAAGAGTTAGATTCATAAAAAAAAAATACTTATTAATACAAGCAATTTTTACATATATCATAAAGCATAAGCACACTATATTACATATATTACACCACACGAATACAACTATCTTATTCCGACTCGCTCGTTTCTTCTTCTTCGGTTTTGGTTTGTTTTGCCAAGTTTCTAGGGATATATGATGTTCCCCTAATACGAGCTGTCGTTTTCCACAACGGTTTAGAAAAACCTGGTGGTTTAGAGGTTCCCGGGTCATTGTTACAACTTAAGGGCTTCGGGGGTTGACGATACATATAAAGTTCATCGGGGTTGGAATTAGATTTCTCTATTTTTATGCCCTTTCCCTTATTATTTTCTTTTGCCTTTTTAAATTCAGTTGGGGTAATTTCTATAACATCATCGGAATTCTCATCGGAATCCGTTTCATCAGAGAATTGATAATCCTCCCAATATTTTACTTCCTTGGCGGAAACACCATTGACCATAATTAACCTTGGTCGGTTGGTTGAGGATTTTCTTTTACTTAACCGTTTTATTATTTCCCCCACCGGTTCTATTTCCTCCTCCGGTTCCTCCTCTTCCGGTTCTGATTCTTCTTCCGGTTCTGATTCTTCTTCCGGTTCTTCTTCGGGAACTTGTGAATCAGTCCAATATATATTCGACTCTTCATTATTATTAGGTGAGTCAATGGGATTTGTGCTAGAGGTAGACATCTATCACACAATATCAAACATGCTAAGAGATTAATATATCACAAAATATATACATGTTAATAATATATAGTTTCCACCAAAAATGTTAAGCAATCATTTTTAAAGAAAACACGGTCGAAGTCCAGACTCACTAATGCATCCTAACAAACTCGATAAGACACACTAATGCAAATTTTCTGGTTCTCTAAGACCAACGCTCGGATACCAACTGATATGTCCCGTTCTTATTGATTAAAAACGTTCCATATTAATTGATTTCGTTGCGAGGTTTTGACCTCTATATGAGACGTTTTTCAAAGACTGCATTCATTTTAAAACAAACCATAACCTTTATTTCATAAATAAAGGTTTAAAAAGCTTTACGTAGATTATCAAATAATGATAATCTAAAATATCCTGTTTACACACGACCATTACATAATGGTTTACAATACAAATATGTTACATCGAAATCCGTTTCTTGAATGCAGTTTTTACACAATATCATACAAACATGGACTCCAAATCTTGTCCTTATTTTAGTATGCAATAGCGGAAGCTCTTAGTATTCACCTGAGAATAAACATGCTTTAAACGTTAACAAAAATGTTGGTGATTTATAGGTTTAACCTATATATATCAAATCGTAACAATAGACCACAAGATTTCATATTTCAATACACATCCCATACATAGAGATAAAAATCATTCATATGGTGAACACCTGGTAACCGACATTAACAAGATGCATATATAAGAATATCCCCATCATTCCGGGACACCCTTCGGATATGATATAAATTTCGAAGTACTAGAGCATCCGGTACTTTGGATGGGGTTTGTTAGGCCCAATAGATCTATCTTTAGGATTCGCGTCAATTAGGGTGTCTGTTCCTTAATTCTTAGATTACTAGACTTAATAAAAAGGGACATATTCGATTTCGATAATTCAACCATAGAATGTAGTTTCACGTACTTGTGTCTATTTTGTAAATCATTTATAAAATCTGCATGTATTCTCATTCCAAAAATATTAGATTTTAAATGTGGGACTATAACTCACTTTCACAGATTTTTACTTCGTCGGGAAGTAAGACTTAGCCACTGGTTGATTCACGAACCTATAACAATATATACATATATATCAAAGTATGTTCAAAATATATTTACAACACTTTTAATATATTTTGATGTTTTAAGTTTATTAAGTCAGCTGTCCTCGTTAGTAACCTATAACTAGTTGTCCACAGTTAGATGTACAGAAATAAATCGATAAATATTATCTTGAATCAATCCACGACCCAGTGTATACGTATCTCAGTATTGATCACAACTCAAACTATATATATTTTGGAATCAACCTCAACCCTGTATAGCTAACTCCAACATTCACATATAGAGTGTCTATGGTTGTTCCGAAATATATATAGATGTGTCGACATGATAGGTCGAAACATTGTATACGTGTCTATGGTATCTCACGATTACGTAATATACAATACAAGTTGATTAAGTTATGGTTGGAATAGATTTGTTACCAATTTTCACGTAGCTAAAATGAGAAAAATTATCCAATCTTGTTTTACCCATAACTTCTTCATTTTAAATCCGTTTTGAGTGAATAAAATTGCTATGGTTTCATATTGAACTCTATTTTATGAATCTAAACAGAAAAGGTATAGGTTTATAGTCGGAAAAATAAGTTACAAGTTGTTTTTGTAAAGGTAGTCATTTCAGTCGAAAGAACGACGTCTAGATGACCATTTTAGAAAACATACTTCCACTTTGAGTTTAACCATAATTTTTGGATATAGTTTCATGTTCATAATAAAAATCATTTTCCCAGAATAACAACTTTTAAATCAAAGTTTATCATAGTTTTTAATTAACTAACCCAAAACAGCCCGCGGTGTTACTACGACGGCGTAAATTCGGTTTTACGGTGTTTTTCGTGTTTCCAGGTTTTAAATCATTAAGTTAGCATATCATATAGATATAGAACATGTGTTTAGTTGATTTTAAAAGTCAAGTTAGAAGGATTAACTTTTATTTGCGAAGAAGTTTAAAATTAACTAAACTATGTTCTAGTGATTACAAGTTAAAACCTTCGAATAAGATAGCTTTATATGTATGAATTGAATGATGTTATGAACATAATTACTACCTCAAGTTCCTTGGATAAACCTACTGGAAATGAGAAAAATAGATCTAGCTTCAAAGGATCCTTGGATGGCTTGAAAGTTCTTGAAGCAGAATCATGACACGAAAACAATTTCAAGTAAGATTTCCACTCGAAATAAGATTGTTATAGTTATAGAAATTGAATTAAAGTTTGAATATGATTATTACCTTGTATTAGAAAGATAACCTACTGTAAGTAACAAAGGTTTCTTGATCTTGGATGATTACTTGGAATGGATTTAGAAAACTTGGAAGTAAACTTGCAATCTTGGAAGTATTCTTGATTTTATGAAACTAGAACTTTTGGAATTTATGAAGAACACTTAGAACTTGAAGATAGAACTTGAGAGAGATCAATTAGATGAAGAAAATTGAGGAATGAAAGTGTTTGTAGGTGTTTTTGGTCGTTGGTGTATGGATTAGATATAAAGGATATGTAATTTTGTTTTCATTTAAATAAGTCATGAATGATTACTCATATTTTTGTAATTTTATGAGATATTTCATGCTAGTTGCCAAATGATGGTTCCCACATGTGTTAGGTGACTCACATGGGCTGCTAAGAGCTGATCATTATAGTGTATATACCAATAGTACATACATCTAAAAGCTGTGTATTGTACGAGTACGAATACGGGTGCATACGAGTAGAATTGTTGATGAAACTGAACGAGGATGTAATTGTAAGAATTTTTATTAAGTAGAAGTATTTTGATAAGTGTCTTTAAGTCTTTCAAAAGTGTATGAATACATATTAAAACACTACATGTATATACATTTTAACTAAGTCGTTAAGTCATCGTTAGTCATTACATGTAAATGTTGTTTTGAAACCTTTAGGTTAACGATCGTGTTGATGGTTGTTAACCCATTGTTTATTATAACAAATGAGATGTTAAATTATTATATTATCATGATTTTATGATATATAATATATCTTAGTATGATATATATACATTTAAATGTCGTTACAACGATAATCGTTACATATATGTCTCGTTTCGAAATCATTAAGTTAGTAGTCTTATTTTTACATATGTATTTCATTGTTAATACACTTAATAATATATTTACTTATAATTTAACATAATTAACCAAGTGTATCAATATCTTAATATGATTCATATGTACCTAGTAAGACGTTGTTATAATGATAATCGTTATATATATCGTTTTCGAGTTTCTTAAATTAATAGTCTCATTTTTATGTATATAACTCATTGTTAAAATACCTAATGAGATACATACTTATAATAAAATCATGTTAACTATATATATAACCATATATATGTCATCGTATAGTTTTTACAAGTTTTAACGTTCGTGAATCACCGGTCAACTTGGGTGGTCAATTGTCTATATGAAACCTATTTCAATTAATCAAGTCTTAATAAGTTTGATTGCTTAACATGTTGGAAACACTTAATCATGTAAATAACAATTTCATTTAATATATATATATAAACATGGAAAAGTTCGGGTCACTACATTATCTAGTTCCGAAAAAGACATATTTTCCTCGCAAAATCGTACCACGCACCAAACATCACCGACGGTTTGTGGTGCTTGGTGTTTTGTGTCTTTGGCCAAAATGTTCGATTTATCGTATCTTTTGACTCGTAGCTCCGATTTAGTCACCGTTGTTTTTCAAATCGTATATTTTTTCGGGATCTATCCGTTGGCAAACTGATGTAGGCAGTTTGTCCCAAATATTTTTCGAAACGAGTCCTCGAAGGCCTTCTATTTTTCCTTTTTTCGATTTTGACCGTTTTGAATTTCATTCATATTGTCCTTTTGTGTATTCATGACTGAGCATGGTACATATTGTTTTAAGGCCTATTATCTCACTCGCAATGTAATCATGTATAACGCATATAAATTTGAATCCAATGTCACTTCATTAAACACGCTTTTTAAATCATTGATATGCGCCTTAAGATGGAGTACCATTTGGCGGCGCATAACCTTCGGTTTAAGATTGTGCTGAAATTCTCGAGATCACCTTAAAACGACTCTAACATCAAGACTCCTGGATAGTGTCTTGACATTCGAGGTCATCAGGATGCCGAAAAAAGACATTTTACTGATTTTTAATTTTCTCTTTGAACGTTTTCAATTTATATCTTATTATTCGTTTTGTGTATGCATGACTTAGCATGGTATATATCATTTTAATACATGTTATTTCACTCGCAATGTAATTATGTATAACTGGTATAAATTTGAATCTAATGTCACTTCATTAAACACGTTTTTTTAAATAAATAGTATGCGCCGCCAGCTGGAGTACCATTTGGCGGCGCATAACCTTCAGTTTCAGATTGTGCTAAAATTCTCAAGATCACCCTAAAACGGCCGAACGAGCAAGATTCTCTGAACGTGCTTGCCATTAGAGGTCATCTAGATTCTGAAAAAGACATCTATCCTCGTAAAATCGCACCACGCACCAAACACCACCGACGGTTCGTGGTGCTTGGTGTTTTGTCTCTTTGGTCAAAATGTTCGATCTATCGTATCTTTTGACTCGTAGCTCCGATTTAGTCACCGTTTTTTTTTAAATCATGTATTTTTTCATGATCTATCCGCTGGCAAACTGCCGTAGGCAGTTTATTGTAGATATTTTTCGAAACGAGTCCTCAAAAGCCTTCAAATTTGCCTTTTTTCGATTTTGATCGTTTTGAATTTCATTCATATTATTTCTTTTATGCATGCATGACTTAGCATGGTACATATCGTTTTAAGTCCTTTTATTTCACTCGCAATGTAATTATGTATAACGCATATAAATTTGAATCAAATGTCACTTCATTAAACACGTTTTATAAATCATTAGTATGCGCCGCCAGATGGAGTACCATTTGGCGGCGCATAACATTCGGTTTCAGATTGTGCTGAAATTCTCAAGATCACCCTAAAACGGCCGAACGAGCAAGACTCTCTGAACGTGCTAGCCATTCGAGTTCATATAGTTCCGAAAAAGACATCGTTTCTCAAAAAATTGCACCACGCACTAAACATCACCGACTGTTCGTGGTGCTTGGTGTTTTGTGTCTTTGGCCAAAATGTTCGATCAATCTTATCTTTTGACTCGTAGCTCCGATTTAGTCACCGTTTTTTTCAAATCCTGTATTTTTTTCAGGATCTATCTGATGGCAAACTGCCATAGGCGGTTTGTCCCAAATATTTTTTGAAACGAGTTCTCGAAAGCTTTCAATTTTGCCTTTTTACGATTTTGACCGTTTTGAATTTCATTCATATTATTCCTTTTGTATATGAATGACATGAAGGTATTTCGTATGCCCGAGAGACATATTAAATTAACGTGGCTAATATGTTTTGATCCAAGTCGGGTCATACCCAATAACAAACTTACCAACACCTTATTCGTATTAGATCTTAACGATTGTAGTGATGTCACATCCTTGTCGCATCATGTGAGTGGGAAGCAGTGTTATCATCAATTTTATAAGCATCAGTTGCTGTTTTCTTCATAATGGAACCACCAGCTGCTATATCGATGTCTTTTCTTGTAGTGATGTCGCATCCTTGGTAGAATATTTGTACTATTTGACAGGTGTCTAAACCATGTTGCGGACATTCTCTTAATAACTTTCCAAATCTTGTCCATGCCTCATATAGAGTTTCATTTGGCCTTTGTGTAAACGTAACAATTTCTCCTTGAAGTCTCACGGCTTTAGATGCCGGAAAGAATTGTTTAAGAAATTTTTCAACTAAGACATCCCATGTATCAATCGCCCCTTCAGGTAACGATTCCAACCAATCTTTGGCTTCTCCCTTTAAAGTCCAGGGAAATAACATGAGATATATCTGTTCATCCTCCACTTCTCTTATTTTAAATAGAGTACTGATCCTATTAAAGGTACGAAGATGTTCATTTGGATCTTCCTTTGGCGCACCACAAAATTGGTATTGATTAGTTACCATGTGTAGAATTTGTCCTTTGATTTCATAATCTGGCGCATTAATGTCTGGTTGAGTAATTGCATGACCTTGGCCAGTGCATTTAGCTCTCATTTGGTCTTCCATACTTAGAGGTTCCAGATTCTCCATAATTGAATTTGTTGAATCTGAATCACTATAGGATTCTGATTTAATGGTTGGTTTCTCGACAATCTCCGTTTGAATGATTGGTGGTTCCGGAGGAAAGATTAATGGTTCAGGATCTCTGAATTGTCCCTGAATATTCTTTGGATTCTCAATTGTGAGGTCGGGTTCAAAAAATGGATTATCGGAAATTTGAATTGGAGTATTTGGTCGACTGGATGACGATTCTAAAGAAAAATCAACGGCGACAATATTTGCTAGATGTCTTGATCTGGTTACAGGTGGTGAACGTACAAAAGGTGGTGAACGTTTTGCTCGGTGCATTCACTGAATATCCTATTAGTTTTTAAAAAGAAAGAAAAATTATATAAGTTATCCAATTAATAGACTTTTCTGATTTTGCCCACGTTTCGAATAGCCAAAAGATGCAGCAGAGGGTCAGGATTCGTTTGGTCTCAATATAATTGAGTACTGTTTGGCTCCAATAACTCGATCCACGTACAAATCCAACTATTACTACGAACCAGAAAATATTGATGTCTATCAATTTAACCACTTAAAATAATTTTTCGTTTAAATTTAAAGAAATTTTAGATAAGAAATAGAAAAAATCTAAGTCCTAAAAACTAGAGCGTCGAGAAATAAGAAAAAAAAAGAGCGCGTCGAAAAACGTCGAAAAAAAAATAAAAGGTCAAAAAATAATAGGCGTCGAAAAATAAAAATAAGAAAGTAGCGCGTCGAAACTTAAAAAGGAATTAAAAACTAAGAATTAAAAGTTGCGTCTAAAAATATTAAAGCTTAAAAGAAAAACTATATCCCAAATGACATTAACTTAAAAAGGGTACAAAATTATAAAAACGGCGTCGTAAAACTCTAAAGTACCTAAATCTTAGTCTAAAGAAAAAGCACTTAAGGAATTTTACGGCAAATCTTAAAAATCTAGAAATTAAAATAACTATGGAAAACACTATATATTAAAACTAAAACGAGCAAAAAATAAAAATATTACGCTAAAACGAATAAAAAGATACAAAATATAAAAAATAAACTTAAAGTTGTAAAAAGTAATTTTTTTTTATAAAAATATTTTTTTATATTATTTATTTTATAAAACTATTAATTTTATAATTTATTAAAACTAAATAAACTAAATAAAACAAATTAATTAAAAACTAAACTAAATTAATAAAATACTAAACCCTAATTAGGGTTTTTAATTAATTAATAATAATAATTATTAACCCTAAACTCGTACAGCTTATGTTTCAGACGAGTCAAATCACTCCATGCGATCGCATGGAGTGTATGTTATATATTCTTGCGATCGCATGGCTTAAGGTTTCGGGCCAGAGTTGGGCTGCTACAGTGATCGGGCCGAGTGGTTTTTAATATATTTTTTTTTCTGTTTTATGTTTTAATAAATAAATATATAAATAAATAAAAACTTGTATTTAAAAAAAACTAAAATAAAAATAAAGAAACTTTATAATTTTATAAATATTTAACAAACTCTTAAAAATATTTATATTTTTGTTTTTCTTTTTATATTTTCGAATATTTAAAACGTATTTTTATAAAAGCGTAGTTTTATAAAAGTAAACTAAAAATTAATAAAAATCTTTTTTTTATATAGCGTTGCACTTCCGGCGTTTAAGCAAGAATGTCCCCGGCAGCGGCGCCAAAAATACTTGATGTGTGCGAGGTGTACTAGGAAATAGTATTATTTTAACAACAAAATAATATTAAATACGATACAATTTTACACAAAGATATTTATTTATTTATAGAATGGATATACCTAAACCTTGCTACAACACTTATAGGCAGTGTACCTAATCGTACAGTAGTGTAGTTTTTAGTAAGTCCGGTTCGTTCCACAGGGAAAATTAAACAAGCTTAACGCTATATTTTTAAAACTATATTTGTAAAAATACAAAAATAAATATAAGTAATATTATTATTATAAAAGGGGGGTTTTACCGTTTAATGACCGGTTTGTCGATTTTAAAACTTTAGTCGCAGTTAAAACCTAATGTAAAATATTAAATAGATAAAAGACTTAATTTAAAGCGTAAAGTAAATAACGATAATGAAATTGCGATAAATAAAAGTGCGATAAAATAAAATTGCGATAATTAAAGAGTACGACAATTAAAAGTGCAATTAAATACAATGACAATAAATAAAAGTACGATAATTAAAAGTGCAATTAAATATAAAATAAAGGAAATTAAATATGAAATAAAGGAATTATGCTTATTTAAACTTCCATAATCATGATGTTTGACGTGTTGTTTTTAGTTTATTCCCATGGGTTAATTGTTCTTTGTCCTGGATTATTCGATATGTCCATACGGATTTGTCCATAATAGTCCATCAGTCATAAATATAAAGTGCGAAAGTCTTCGTCAAATTATTCTTATTCCCGAAGTCAAATATTCTAACTAATTGGGGATTCGAATTGTAACAAGGTCTTAATACTTTGTTTAATGAATACACCAGGTTATCGACTGCGTGTAAACCAAGGTTTTACTACTTTGTTAACAATTACACCAATTACCCTTGAATGTAATCCACCCCCGTTTCAACAAGTCTATTAACTATTAATCCAATTCCGTGTCCGGTAAAATGAACAATTATTGGTATTTATAGATATCCCGCCCACCGTACCCAGTCAATCGTATGTAGTTATATATAAATACGTAAAATTATAAGTCTATATATTAAATTAACGAGGTATAATTTAGTTAATATAAAGCCTATTAATAGCCCATAGTCTAATTTCCACAAGTGTCGTTCTTTTGTCCAAACCCCAATTATGGTAGAAAGCCCAATTACTCAATCTTAATATTTTTAGCCCAACATCATGATTACTTCATCTTAAATAAGCATAATAATAACTTAGCTACGAGACATTAAATTAAAAATAACATTACCATAACTTACAGTGATTAAAAATAGCGTAGCGTTACACGGACAGAATTTCGACTTATACCCTTACAACATTCTCTAACATACCCTTATTATTAGAATTTAAAATTAAAATTAAAATATAAATATAAATATAAATATTTACGTATATAGATAGAGAGATGGATGGATATATTTTCTCAAAACTGAGCCAAAAAACGCGAATTTATAGGACCAGACCTGATACTGCTCACCATGCGATCGCATGGCTTTTTGCCTTCCAGGCCATGCGATCGCATGGCTCCTTTTTCCAGCCCACATGTTGTTGTTTGCATTCTGCCGACGGTTTATATAATAATATATAATATATAAATAATTTATATAATTATTTAAATATTATATTTTATTCTTGTGCATAGTAGACTTGTAATTTTTAGTCCGTTACGTCGAGCGTTGAGAGTTGACTTTGGTCCCGGTTCCGGATTTTTGAACGTCCTTGCGTATAATTTAATATGTTGTACTTTGCGTTTTGCGTCTTGTACTCTTGTGATTTTGAGACGTTTCTTATCAATAATTGGAACCACTTTGATTGTATTTTGTACTTTTGAGCTTTTTGATCGTTTGCGTCTTCAATTTGTCGAATCTGTCTTTTGTCTTCCCCTTTAGTATTTAAACGAATATCACTTGTAAATAGGACAATTGCAACTAAACGCTTGTCTTTCTTGAGGGATAATGCTATGAAATATATGTTCGTTTTTAGCATTATCAAATATTCCCACACTTGAGCGTTGCTTGTCCTCAAGCAATATAGTCTTGAAATAAAAACACTAGAATCACTTCTTTATTCTTCACACTTTGTACATCAGTGATTTTTATACGGCGGTATAAACAATGGTAGTAACGATGTGGTTTACAGTCCCACATGACTATAAAAATTTAGATCCTTTAAGGAAATTAGATCTTTATGAAAATATTTGATCTTTTGAAAATTTAATCTAGCTTTTACCCTAGATAAGTTTTCCGGAATAACACTTCACCGGTGTTTGCAAATTGTTTTTGTGGGTTTGGTGGGTTTCAGATTTGAAAACTTTAGCTCAAAACTTGCGGTTTTGTGTCACCCACTTGCTATCCTTGTATTGGGAAAGCAACACGTCTAGTATACTTGCTCCGTACATTACCTTTCGGTAAACTACCGTTCAGTTGTAAAGGAAAGCGTTGAACAAGCAACTGTTAAGGCAATGTCCCCTGACATGATTTTAATTATGGTCTATAACGTGTCGGATGCAATTACTATCCTTGGTAGGAGCAATAGTAAAGCTCACCCTATAATTATTCGGTTTGGCACAAGATCCTGTCTTCGACCATACTATGCAACCACCGTTCTTACGGTTGACACCCGATTTGGTTCAGGTGACCTAATAAATTCCAGGTGAATTAATAGGATTTTACGTTCAATGGTAATGAACGCATTGAAAATAGGGTTTTCAGAAAACAAATCGGTTTTAATTTGATCAAAATATTTTCTCGTTCAAGCTCGAGTTTAGATATCATCGAATTCCATGAGTTTGTAATTCTCAATCTTTAAGGTCAATCTCTAGGATTGAGTAATATCAGGCTTAAAAGCTGATTTTTGATCTTTAAGGAGATTATCCTTTCTGGGGATCTGATTCATTAGTCTTATCCAGCTAATTTGCACGGCGTCCTCCCCATTTTATAAGACAGATCCTCTCATGGTTAGGATAAGTCTGACCACTTGATGACCCTGTTTGATGCTGGGGTCCGTGGATTTCCTGCTGATTTTAGAGATGACTTTTCTAGATTTTTCGTCAACCTACTGCTGGTCTGGACGACAACTTCATGACCTAAATCAAGAAGCGCGTTTCTTTTTCGGAAGACTTTACTTCCTTTTAATGATGGAATTGATTAATCGTGTAGATCCATCTTTCTTTTAAATGTATTACAGTAAATTAGGTAAAACTGTTTAGATTAGTCTAAATAAAAAGTATCTTTAGTTATTTGTTACAAAAATATGTGACTTATGTTTTAAATAACTCGGTAAATTTTTCCCACACTTGGCTTTTATTTTCCTTTCTTTGCCTTTTTATTGTCCTCTATTCCATTTTAAATGAATTCTAACATTTTGGTTTGTTTCTCAATTTATGTCCTTTCCGAGGTAACAATAATTTCGGTGTTTAAAACCTAGTTTTATCGTTCATAAATATGTATAAACATGATTTTGAATTCATTTAATTGAAAATTTTGAAAAATTTTACTAGAATTGGGTAGTCAGTATATAAGACTAGGGCTGTTCTTTATTATCAGAGAGCACTAGATTCTAATACAACTACTGCTTTACTAGTATTTTTAATGGTAACCAAGTGTATAAGGTAAAATTTTTAAAAATCCGAAAGAATTTAACCCCTTCCCACACTTAAGATCTTGCAATGCCCTCATTTGCAAGAAATCAGTAACAATTTAAATTATTGAGGGTGATTAGCGTAGAAAAATGATTAAATTTTACCAAAGTTTCCAAACATATTGGCGTTTGTTTGCTGAATGATAAATGGTGCACATCATTTGTTCATTTCGTCTTGTTGTTACATCACATTTGTTTCTCGTTTTGTCGTCAAAAGTACTAGCTTTTGCTGAACTTAATGCCAGTCTTTGAAAATGCGCTGTTTTTCCCTGTTGTGTACAATATACATACATACAAATATAAACATGCATGGTAATTTGAAATGGGACTTAAAATCTTACTTTCAAATCAAATATGAAATATTAGTACCAAATAATAAAAATATTAAACAATACATTAATGTATCAAAATATAATGTGTTTAAACATAAATAAACAGAAATAATAAACATAAAAGTCATAAAAATTACCAACAGGAACTAAATCAATCTGGATAGGGGTTCCAGTTCATGTCATCGTCCGGTTTCCATGGTTGGTGGTAGGTGTACTGGTATGCCTGGTTAGGGTCGTAGAGAGTATATGGTGGTCTCATCTCGGGCTGGTGTGGAGGATAGTAAGCGGGTCGGGTCGGAACGTAGTGATCCTGAGGTGACATCCAGCTCATAATCTGACACTGATGATAGTCCCATCTATCATGTTGTCATTGCCTGGAATGCTCGTAATCATTCCGGGCTTGCCACTGCTCCATCCGACGAAATCTCTCCGCGTTTGTCATATCTACCTCATCTACACGCTGGTAGACATCAGTCATAGCCTCCCGAATGACATCCCTAATGTCATCTGCTTCCTCCATCTCCTCATCTGATCCTCTCTCTACCTGTGGATGACTACCTTCATAGGGTATTGCCTGGTTACGTCTACTCTTTAATACCTTAGCACCCGCATAAACCCTCAATCCTAAAAGCTCAACCTGCTCCCTACATTCCAAAAGTGGACCCCCTTGGTCCTTATCTACACCTAAATACTCTCCAATGAGAGTAAAAAAAATACCTCCTCCAATTATCCCCCCTTCCTGTATTCCTTCAACCATCTTAGACAAATAAAAACAACACAGTAAGGGATATTAACAAAGCCTCTTGGGTCTCGAATACACTTTAGGTAAAATAAATCATGTAAGGTCAATTTTTCCTTGTTGTGACCTCTCTGTGTAATCGAGTTAGCCAAAAATCTATGAATTATACGAAGCTCGGCTCTATTAATATGTAAGTAGGTATGTGTTCCTGCCTGCCCAAAAACATTATAATCTGACATACGCCTCCAGACGGCGTTCGCATCAAAATTCCTATCTACCCTTTCACCACGATAAATCAAATTCATACAATCGGGTAGTAGTAATTCAGCGGGCGTATATATCTGCAAAGCCCTGGCCATGTCCAGCATGGACATCCTGTACATCCTACGGCCAAGTATAAATCTAAGAAAACTTCTATCATCTAATCTATCTACATCTACATTTAACGCTATAGTACTCATCAGCTCAACACACCATTCCTTATATACAGGTCTACGAATGGTGAATAAGCGTTCCCAATTAGTAAAAGAAGAACTGCCATACCTTTGAATCAGTAGCAGTCTAACACGGTCAGTTAGTTGGACCCTTTCCAAAGGATCCCAATCAATTACCCTAGGCACCTCTACATCTTTCGTTACTAATTTGAATTTATTACTTTGATATGCCGGGCAATCTCTCCAGCTTCTGTCGAATCTCAGATTAGGATGCAATGTATGTTCAGGAATCGTTGGGTATTCTAGTGGCGGATGCATCGGAACTACTATGAATTCAATAGCAAACTGTAGCGGATCATAATAAGGTACATGTTGATCAGGCTGATGTTGTTGTTGATGTTGTGGTTCTTGTTCGGGTTCTGGCTCGTATTGCGGCTCATATTCTGGTTCAGGTTCTTGTTGTGGTTGTCTAGATGATGTTGAAGCACCAGCAGTATCGGTTTTCTGCAAAACACATTAAACACAAAATTTGTGCATCCAAATATGCATTAGTGTTAGCAAAATAACAACTTAAATTAACCACAATAACATGTTCAATTAAAATTAAACTTATACACATTTTCACATTTTTTACAATTCTACACTTTTTGAAATAAGCACATATGAAAATGTATACAAAATTCATAAGCATTTAACTCAAATAACATGTCAAAATAGTCATTACTAGCAATTAAACAAGTCTCAAATGGCAATTATATCAAATTAATCAAGTTCATGAATTTTAGACTTAAAAAGTCTACTTTAATCTCTAAAAATCATGTTTAGGATCAATATTTGGATCATTTAGCTACCTAAACATGTTACACTACTTAATTTAGCAATAATTCATGACAAAAATCGGCCATAACCTGTTTATATCAAAAAGCCCCAAATTGCTCAAGAACACAAACCCTAGATTTCTTAAAAATTTTGAAGGTTTTGGCTTCAAATCATGTTAAATAGCATCAATCTAGCTTATACATGCATAAAATACTAACAATTTAACACTAATTACACTAGAAATTAACAAAATTGCATTAGGTAAAATATTGGTAATTATCACAAAAACTAGGAAATTTTAGAGTTTAGGGGTGTAATTTTTACCTTTTTGTTGAAGAATCCGAACCTAGGCATGATTGGAGTGAAGTTTTGTGAGAAATTTGGAGTAATTTGGTGAAAAATTGATGAAAATTGAGAGGTATGTGTGTGTATGCTCGTATATGTGTGTGAGTATGAAATGGGACAAAGAGCAGCTCGCTGGAGCTTTTGTTCCTGACCAGATTTTGGCCACCATGCGATCGCATGGCTTTACAGGCCAAATCGCATGGGGTCTGGTATTATTTATTTTATTTTTTTTATAAAAACCTTATAACTTTTTAAACATATTATTAACTTAAATTTTAAAAATTTGTTTCTTTTTAGGATGAGGGCGTTTCGGATCGTTGTCCTAGTCCGTCCCTCGACAAAACTTTAAAATTTATCATTTTTAAGCTCAGTTTTAAAAGTGAAGATTTTTGTGTTTTTTAAATGTTTTTGGCATACTTTAGTTCAATAAGATTAAAAATAATGATAATAAAAGTTCTAGTCCCTTCCTTGGGTAAAGCAATTTCGGTTCAATGACCTAGTCTTCAACTTACGACGAATTTTAAAAATCATATTTTTAACTTAACGAAATAAAGTAAATTTTTGTTTTTAAATTCACACCAAACTTAAATTTAAAATGCATAAAATTAAAAATTCATATTAAAAATTCACACCAAACTTAAATTATATTTTTGTTTTTATACATACAAACTTATATTAAAAATATTAATTTTTAAAATATTTACAATTTTAAATATATTGATTTAAAAAGTTTACAATATTATTTTAATATTAATTTTAAAAACAAAGTAAAAATAGAATTAAAAAACTTTTTGGTCTTTTATCCCACTTTAGTCAATCAAATATTATCAAAAATATACTCCCCTCTTTTCGGTAAAGTAATTTCGGTTGCATAACCTAGTTTAACTCATGACGAATTTTTGAAATATTTTGAGTTGAATGATTAAAGATATTTATACCTTAAGAATAAACGGTAAATTTCGTAGTGATGTAATAAATTTTTGTATGATATCAATAATTTCGGTTACGCATACCTAATTTTATTGAATACCAGTTTAATACTTTATAGCGAACAATTTAGCGTTTATTATCAAAAGTTTAAAAGCAATAAAAATAAAAATAAAAAAACTGTACATACTTACCTGTGAAATAGAATTCTCAGTGACCTGTTTTAGCCCATTCATAAGATAGTCGGACTAATTGGTTTTCTATAGCTACATAGGCGTAACCTCGAGCATTCAACGTTTTTTCTTCGAAATATATGAACGGTCCATCTCTGCATAAAGTAACGAATTTGGTATTGGAATATGTTTGATTCGTCGAACATTTTCCTTCGTGTGACCATTTTCCGCATTTGTGACATCTTTCAAGGTGTAGTGCTCTTCTTTTCGCTGCGGATTTTGATTTTCCTTTACCAAACTGTAACTTATTATTTTAGTTCCTGGATTCTTTTCTTACTCCGTCCATTTTACCTCTGATTAATGATACCAATTCACTTGGAAGGGTGTCATTATTAGGTTTAGTGATCAAAGCGTGTAGCATTAGACCATGGTTTAGTTCACAGGAAGTCTTCATCTCGTAAAACCTAAAAAAATAAAAATTCAGAATGGGGGGAGAAGACTAGTTCTTTAGGGTCTGCTAGGGAAAGACCATTCGAATTCCATTCTCGAGAACTACACAAAAATAGAAAATCTAACTCTAACAGAAATACATATTACCCTAAAAAGATTCGAACCTCCCCACACTTAGTTGAAATTGTGATTAACGTTATTTTCAATTGGATCATTAACAACTTGAATATCTTTGACTTTTACTTCAATCCATTTGTTCATTTCCTCCGTCACTTTCACAAATTCAACTAACATTGCCTTTTCTTTTGGCGATAAATTGGATACTAATCGGTTACATAATTTAAAGTTTCCCTTAATCTTAGCATCGTGAATCCGTTTATAAAGTTTCTTCGTTGAACTATTAAAAATGGGTTCATCTAATTTCGTATCATCAACGGGGTTCTTTGTGATTGGATCATCATTAAGTGTTTCTTCATCTTCCCCACACTTATGCATTTTTATTGGTTTAATAGTTTTGGTTGGTGGAGATCTAAACTTTCGGTTCACGAAGGTGATCGATTTATCACCATCCCTAAGTGTCATTCTTCCTTCTCTTACATCAATGAATGCCTCGGTGGTTGCTAAAAATGGGCGACCTAAAATTAGAGGAATATCAAGGTTTTCCTCCATATTAATCACTATGAAGTTTGCAACAAAGGTCAAACTTCACACGTTAACAAGTAAATTATTTGCTATTCCAACTGGGTGTTTAATGGTTAGGTCAAATGATTGAACACCTATTTTGGTTGGTTTTAATTTACCCATACCTAATCTTTTGTATAAGGAAAGAGGCATAATATTTGCACTTGCTCCTAAATCTGCTAGTCCATTATATACAGCACTATCATTAAGCAAGCAAGAAATGATAAATTCACCTGGGTCTCCTGCTTTAGTAAGTCGAGTTGGTTTGTAAACCTTTTTCGGGTGTTCTTTTCTTGGTTCTTTCACTTCTATTTAAAATTCTTGTTCACATTTTTCTTCGTTTCTTGGAATGGGAGGTTTGTATAAGAATTCTTCTTCATCACTCAAATTTGAATCCTCCCTATTTTCCAATTTTGATTTTTCATATGTTGTTGATAACATATTTATATTTTCATTTTGAGGGTTTTCTTGAGTGGTGAAATTATGATTGACTTCATTGTCAACTTCAATCGGACCATGTATATAATGTTTAACTCTGCGACCATTAACTTTGAATTCAATCCCATTTGAATTTATTAACTCTATTGTTCTGTATGGGAAAACTCTTTTGACTATAAATGGTCCAGACCATCTTGATTTCAATTTTCCAGGAAATAGCTTGAATCGTGAATTGAAAAGAAGAACTCTGTCTCCTTCTTTAAATTCTTTGGAACTTCTGATTCTTTTATCATGCCATTTCTTCGTTCTTTCTTTATAGATTAACGAATTTTTGCATGCTTGATGTCTTAATTCTTCTAATTCATTTAGTTGACTTAATCATAGACTTCCGGCTTCATGTAAATCAAGATTACATGTCTTCAAAGCCCAAAATGCTTTGTGTTCAATTTCTACTGGAAGATGACATGTTTTTCCGTAAATGAGTCTAAAAGGTGTGGTTCCAATTGGAGTTTTGTAGGCTGTTCTAAAAGCCCAGAGTGCATCCTCCAATTTCATGGACCATTCCTTCGGATTTGATCCTACGGTTTTCTCTAGAATACGTTTTAAAGGTCGGTGGGTATTTTCAACTTGTCCACTTGTTTGTGGATGATAAGCAGTTGATATTTTATGAGTTACTCCATATCTTTTGAGAACTTTTTCAAGTTGATTATTACAAAAATGAGTACCCCGATCACTTATTAAAGCTTTCGGTGTTCCAAACCTAGCAAAAAGACGTTTTAAGAAGTTGACTACAACTCGTGCATCGTTAGTTGGGAGAGCTTGTGCTTCCACCCATTTAGATACATAATCAATGGCAACGAGAATGTAGAGATTATTATGAGATTTTGGAAATGGACCCATAAAGTCAATACTCCAAATGTCAAATACTTCACATACTTGAATGACATTTTTTGGCATTTCATCACGTTGACTTATTTTTCCGGCCCTTTGACAAGCATCACAGGATTTGCAAAGAAGGTGTGCGTCTTTGAAAATTGTAGGCCAATAGAATCCAGCATCGTAAACTTTTCTTGCTGTGAGCTGAGGCCCATAATGCCCTCCTATTGGTCCTGTGTGACAATTGTTTAATATTTGACTGGCTTCATCTCCGAATACACATCGGCGTATTATTCCATCGGGATAACTTTTAAACAAATGTGGATCTTCCCAGAAATAGTGTTTTATATCACTAAAGAATTTCTTTCGTTTTTGGTACGATAATCCTTTTTCAAGGAATCCACATACTAAGTAGTTTGCATAGTCTGCAAACCATGGAATTTCATTATAATCTATCTTCAATAGATATTCATCAAGAAAGTTGTCTTTTATGACCGATTCATTTAGAACTTCTAATTCGGGATTTTCAAGACGAGAAAGATGATCAGCGGCGAGATTTTCTGCTCCCTTTTTATCTCGAATTTCAATATCGAACTCTTGTAAGAGTAAGATCCAACGGATTAATCTTGGTTTAGCATCTTGTTTCGAAAATAGGTATCTAAGAGCAGAATGGTCGGTATAGACCACCGTTTTAGCTAGAACGAGATATGATCGAAATTTATCAAAAGCAAAGACAATAGCAAGGAGTTCTTTTTCAGTAGTTGTATAGTTCGTTTGTGCTCCTTGTAACATCTTACTAGCATAATAAATGGGTTGAAATCGTTTTTCAATCCTTTGTCCTAAAACGGCTCCCATTGCAAAATCACTTGCATCGCACATTAGTTCAAACGGTAGATTCCAATTTGAAGTTATCATGATCGGCGCATTAGTGAGTTTTTCTTTAAGAATATTAAAAGATTTGATGCATTTATCTGAAAAGATAAATGGAGCATCCTTTTCAAGGAGTTTATTCATAGGAGTGGCAATTTTAGAAAAATATTTTATGAAACGTCGGTAAAAACGGGCATGCCCTAGAAAACTCCTAACTCCTCTAACATTGGTGGGATGTGGAAGTTTAGAAATTACATCTACTTTAGCTCTATCCACTTCAATTCCTTCCTTTGAAATTTTATGACCAAGAACAATGCCTTCTTTACCATGAAATGGCATTTCTCCCAATTAAGTACTAGATATGATTGTTCGCATCTAATAAGCATTCGTTCAAGATTAACTAGACATGATTCAAAAGTATCACCGAAGACTGAAAAGTCATCCATGAAAACTTCCATGCATTCTTCTATCATGTCGTGAAAGATCGCCATCATGCACCTTTGAAAGGTTGCATGGGCGTTGCAAAGTCCAAATGGCATGCGTTTGTAAGCAAAAGTACCATAAGGGCACGTGAACGTGGTTTTCTCTTGATCCTCGGGTGCTATTGGAATTTGAAAATATTCGAAAAAACCATCAAGAAAACAATAGTAACTATTTTCAGCTAATATTTCTAACATTTGATCAATGAAAGGTAAGGGAAAGTGATCTTTTCTGGTGGCGTCATTTAATTTTCTATAATCAATACAAACACGCCATCCTGTTACAGTCCTAGTAGGAATAAGCTCATTTTTCTCATTTGTGATGACAGTCATGCCATCCTTCTTAGGCACGCATTGAACTGGGCTTACCTATGGACTATCAGAAATTGGATAAATTAAACCTGCATCAAGCAGTTTAATTATTTCTTTTTTAACAACATCTTTCATATTAGGATTTAGTCTTCGTTGGCGTTGCACATACGTTTTATGACCTTCTTCCATAAGGATTTTATGTGTGCAATACGAAGGACTTATTCCTTTAATTTCATGAATTTTTCATGCAATAGCTGGTTTATGAGCTTTTAACACAGAAATGAGTTGAGATTTTTCATTTTCAGTAAGAGAAGACGAAATTATTACAGGTAATTCAGATTCACCATGTAAATAAGCATATTCCAAATGGTTTGGAAGTGGCTTTAACTCTAATGTCGGTGGTTCTTCTATCGATGATTTATATCGATATCTGTCTTCTTCTTTTAGCATTTGAATTTCTTCTGTTGTTGGTTCATATCCATTAGCCATAAGTGTAGCTAACATTTCAGTTTCATCAATTGGTTCAGTTTCTTCTCCTAAAGAACATTCTCATGTTCCTTGTAATTCTAGAAATTCTTCTAACAATTCTGCATGTGATTCTATAGTTTGAATATAATAACATGTATCATCTGCAGATTGCTGTTGTTGCATGGCTCTATCAACAGAAAAGGTAACACTCTCGTCCTCTATACTTAGGGTCAATTTCTTACCGAACACGTCTATTATTCCTTTAGCCGTGTTTAAGAATGGTCTTCCTAATATGAGAGGAACTCGAGAATCTTCTTCCATGTCCAGAATAACAAAATCTACTGGAAATACTAAAGTACCAACTTTAACTAGCATGTTCTCCATTATCCCTCTAGGATATTTTACTGATCGATCGGCTAGTTGTATGCTTATTCTTGTTGGTTTCAATTCTCTAAGGTCTAGTTTAGCGTATAGTGAATATGGCATTAAATTTATACTAGCACCTAAGTCTGCCAATGCTTCTATTAAACTAAGACTACCCATAAAACATGGAATTATGAAACTTTCTGGATCTGATAATTTTTCTGGTATCTTATTCAACAGCACTGCAGAATAATTAGCATTCATAGTAACAGCCGAGAGTTCTTCCATTTTCTTTCTATTTGTGATTAGATCTTTCAGAAATTTAGCATATCTAGGCATTCCTGAAATCACATCAATGAAAGGAAGATTGACATTTATCTGTTTAAACATATCCAAGAATTTGGATTGCTCGGCTTCAAGTCTCTCTTTTCTCATTTTACTCGGGTAAGGAAGTGGTGGTTGGTATGGTTTAACATAAGGTTTAGCCTTAACTGTATTATCTTCATTAACCTTTTCAACTACCGGTTCTTTTTCCTTATCTTGTTCAGACTGTGATTCTTGTGGAGTAGGAATAGCATCATCAGAAATTACAGGCATTTCAGGTGGTTTAAGTGTAATACCACTTCTTGTGGTAATGGCTTTAGCTGTTTCATTCCGGCGGTTAGCATTAGTATCACTAGGTAGACTTCTCGATTTTCTTTCACCTATCAACCTTGCTAGGTTACTTACTTCTTGTTCCAGATTTTGAATAGAAGCTTGTTGATTTCTAAATGCTTGAGCATTTTGTTCATTGGTTTGTTTCTGAGATGTGAAAAACTGTGTTTGAGATTCAACTAGCTACGACATCATATCTTCTAAATTTGGCTTTTTATCATCGGTTTGTGGTGGTTTATTTTGAAAATTAGGTTTTTGCTGGTTGTAAGTATTGTTGGATACTTGTTGATTGCTAGGACCTTGTTGGTTGTTGTATGGAACATTTCGGTTATAATTCTGGTTTTGATTGTAGATTAGTCTTGGCGGTTGATAATTATTCTGATAATTATTTCCAGGCCTTTGGTTTATGTATGAAACATTCTCTCTTTGTTCCATTGTTAGTTCAATACTGAGACGATCTTTTGTCAAATGTGGTCCTCTACACTGCTCACAACTAATTCGTATTGAGTGAATATCCTTAGTCATCTTTTCCATTCGTCTCTCGACAGCATCTATCTTTGCGGAAATGGAATCTAAGTCATGGCTAGAATCGGCTCTAGCTGCTTTAGATGATCTAACGATATCTTTTTCTTGGTGCCACTCATGTGAGTGGGAATCACTGTTATCAATAATTTTATAAGCATCAGTTGCTGTTTTCTTCATAATGGAACCACCAGCTGCTATATCGATGTCTTTTCTTGTAGTGATGTCGCATCCTTGGTAGAATATTTGTACTATTTGACCGGTGTCTAAACCATGTTGCGGACATCCTCTTGATAACTTTCCAAATCTTGTCCATGCCTCATATAGAGTTTCATTTGGCCTTTGTGTGAACGTAACAATTTCTCCTTGAAGTCTCACGGCTTTAGATGCAGGAAAGAATTGTTTAAGAAATTTTTCAACTAAGACATCCCATGTATCAATCGCCCCTTCAGGTAACGATTCCAACCAATCTTTGGCTTCTCCCTTTAAAGTCCAGGGAAATAACATGAGATATATCTGTTCATCCTCCACTTCTCTTATTTTAAATAGAGTACAGATCCTATTAAATGTACGAAGATGTTCATTTGGATCTTCCTTTGGCGCACCAATAAATTGGCATTGATTAGTTACCATGTGTAGAATTTGTCCTTTGATTTCATAATCTGGCGCATTAATGTCTGGTTGAGTAATTGCATGACCTTGGCCAGTGCGTTTAGCTCTCATTCGGTCTTCCATACTTAGAGGTTCCAGATTCTCCATAATTGAATTTGTTGAATCTGAATCACTATAGGATTCTGATTTAATGGTTGGTTCCTCGACAATCTCCGTTTGAATGATTGGTGGTTCCGGAGGAAAGATTAATGGTTCAGGATCTCTGAATTGTCCCTGAATATTCTCCGGATTCTCAATTGTGAGGTCGGGTTCAAAAAATGGATTATCGGAAATTTGAATTGGAGTACTTGGTCGACTGGATGACGATTCTAAAGAAAAATCAACGGCGACAATATTTGCTAGATGTCTTGATCTGGTTACAGGTGGTGAACGTACAAAAGGTGGTGAAGGTTTTGCTCGGTGCATTCACTGAATATCCTATTAGCAGGAATGATACTTTTAATAATAATAGTAGTTTTTAACTAAAAAAATAAGTTTAATAATATTGATAATGAAAATAATAAATTTGATAATAGTACTAATACTTAATAATAATAATAATAATAATAATAATAATAATAATAATAATAATAATAATTATTATTATTATTATTATTATTATTATTATTATTATTATTATTATTATTTAACTATAATCTTAATAATAATAATAAATGATAACTAATACCTATATTGGTAATGATAATAATAATAATTGTAATACCAACAATAATAATAATAATAATAATAATAATAATAATAATAATAATAATAATAATAATAATAATAATAATGATAATAATAATGATGATTATAAAAGGAGACTACCTCAAAATAAAAGCCTTGGATTCATAAAGTTTAGAAGCAATGAAAAGAAATAAACTGCCCAATACGGGACTCGAACCCGCAACCTCTAGCTTACACCACAACACTCATAACCACACTTCCATTATAGCTTTTCTGAAATTATATACCCACGATATATATTTAACCCGTAATTAATCAGTTTCTATTTCTTCAAAAACCAAGACCCAGAACTATTCATCATCATCTTAATATTTATTATTTCCTGTATCAATTTTCCATGATCGTAAATCATCATAATGCTATCTCTATTATAATCATAATCATAATCACTCTTGATCATCATTTTTAAACTCGATACCATGTTATTATCATAATCATCACGCATACTCATCATGATCATAATCATTTATCATTATCATACCGTAACCATAACCTTACCCACATAATCCTAATCACTATTCATCGCCATCAACCTTCGTCATCATTATATTTTTTTATAATAACATCATCATGTATCACCACCTTATCGTTAAACATGTTCACCGTCGTTTGTTCCAAGGCAGAAATAATAAACGTAGCAACCAGGTTTGAAACAGAAACATAAATCCTAGATTACGTTTACTAATTATCATCTTGCTCCTAATGCTAGCGAATCATCTCAGCCTTTATTTAATCGAAGCAAAAACAGTAAAGCACTATAGCAACGGCGAGCAACAATAGTAATATCATGTATCTTCCTCGTCACTGTTGTAGAACCAGAAAAGAAACAGAAACAGTAAAATGGACGGCAGTCTGTTGAGGCTGTTTTGGTGACGAGAAGAAAAAAAAATTGTAGCCGTATGGAAGGGAGTTTGGGTGGCGGTGATTGGTGATTGTAGTGGGGTCTAGGATGGCTCGAACGGTAGCAAATAGCAAGTTGGTTTTGGGTTTGGTTTGTAGTCGACTAAGGGCGACTTGTTCGTGGTTTTAAAAGTCGACAATAGAAAAATATATATGTTCATGTTTATGGCGGGTTTTATGGTTGACATAGAAATCATACTAGGGTGGTGGTTTGGTTATCGTCATATGAGAAAGAGGTCGATGGTTGTTGGATCGAGTAAAAAAAAAGTAAATGGGTTTTAGGTGGCAACGGGTGTGGTGGTTAATGGTTACGTGTTTGTAGGGTGATGATGGTGGCTCGTACGATGATGGTGGTAGTCGGTGGTTGATCATGGTTATTCTTGGTGATCGTCGGTGATGGTATCGGGTGTGTGCAAGGTGATTGAAGAAGAGGGAGGAGGTATCAAATGGTTGATCGAGTATTTATTTAGTTCTATATATGCACACATATATATAATATATAATAACTTATACAAGAGTCAAACAAAGGAATCAATTAATACAATTTGACACAGTTGCCATCCTAACATATGGATCTATATGTCGACATATTTGTCAAAAGAAACAATAATTGATTTGGAAAAGGAATATAAGCACAGTTTAGCAGCCGGATGACTGTACTATTATTGTTGAAATTAATTCCATACGGATATTATATCGTGTCCATTGCTAAACAGTTAAAATATAAACGTGCTCCTAAAAATTCCAAACTTTTAGATTAAATATAATTAATTATTTCACTCATTAACTTTTTAAAACCTGATAAAAAAAGATTCAATAATTATTTATTTTATGTTCCAAATTATCTGTACGGAGTGCTAATATTTAGTCTTAAAAGGGTAAAAATATTTTTGACAAATCTAAAATCTTCGTGATCAATTTACAGTTCAACTTTTATTTCTATTCTTCATGGACATGTACAATATCTATATTAAAGCTAACAAATCGTCAACCAAGTGCTACTGACGTTTACTAATTAGACTCGAAATCATTTATTTTTAATATATTCTCTTTCTATATATAAAGAGTTTTAAATAGCAAGTAACTACTAAATAAATATATTATATATCTTTAAACCATTAAATTTAATATAATTTATATATTTACAAATAATATTTATATACATATTTATATATATATATATATAAATATATCTATATATTTATAATAATAGTTTTCATTACATCGCATATTATTTTTCATATTTATTTTCAACAATTAAATCATATATTATTTCAAGTAATATTTTCAAGTTAAAGTATATGTATCTATTTATATATAGTTGTTCGTGAATCGTCGAGAATGGTCAAAGGTGAAATGAATCTATGTAAACAGTTCAAAGATTTTAAGACTCAACATTACAGACTTTGCTTATCGTGTCAAGATCATATAAAATTCGAGTTTAAATTTGGTCAGAAATTCCCGGGTCATCACAGTATCTACCCGTTAAAGAAATTTCGTCCCGAAATTTGAGTGAGGTGGTCATGGCTAACAGTAAAAATGTTTTCATGACCAATATGAGTTGATAATTAGAGGTTTATCATCATTGAATAATAATGATAAAACAATTCAATTATTCTAAGAATACGAATGAAGCTATCACAAAATAGTGAATTGAAGAAAATAAGATCTTTCCTTAGCTTTTGACGTAAACAGGGTTGAATTCCGGAATTCATGGGATTTATAGAAAATCTTCAAAATCAAAAAGATTTGATTCCTCGGTGAGTAAGGAAATTAAGATCTCTATAATTAAATACGGTGATCTGCCTCGATTACTCTGTCTGATATTTTCATTATAAATTAAGCTCTTCCGTTCCATTATTCTCACCATTCTTATACTTCCTTTCTTAGTTCATACATCCCAAAAGATTGTGAAAATGCTTAGTCTAGTTCTGGTCCTTGTCCTCATTCTTACTATCGCAACAATCATTCTCCTTTTCCAACTTCCACCAGGGGAATCTGCCTTCTTCTACTTCGCCCTTGGGATTATAATGTTTTTAATTCTCCCGTGTCTTTATGTTGCGATAAACATTGATATGCACGGTTTGTAATTTATGTGTTGTTATCAGGCTTTATATTCTCCCTAATATTTCAAAATTCTATGCTTTTGTTTCCTCTTCCCGACTTCAAGTCAAGCGAATAATAGTCCAGAGTTTGTAGATATAGAGTTTCGAATGATTATAATGTTCTATGCAGGAAGGAATGTGATAGCACGGTTTGATTTGTCAAATTACCAGAATCACTGAGAATAGAACTATCAAGAATATATTTTCTTGATATGTTCGGAGGTGAAGTAGAATGAACGAGTCGTGTAACATGGCACATGATGACGTTATGATCTGTGAATCATCACGTTTCATTAGAAACTCAGCATGACTTACTGTAATATAATCACGGTGATCAAGTGTCATTATATTATACTAATTCATGCATCAGTCCCCAACACTACTTCAAAAACATTCATATTTTAAGCTCGAAAGTTTACAGAATATAGAAACTAACAGTTTCTATATGATGTAACACTGATAGCACGAAAAGATTAATGATTTCAGATAAGAGTAATTATAAAAATATCTTCAGAAATATGGAGAATATTTATAATGAAAGATACGATGATATCTTGGAATTTCTAATATCGAAGTATGATGAAGAAGATTTATCCGTAAGGGTTTAAATTCGGGAGCAAGGTATTCGCTAAAGATTTCATCAGAAACAGAATCATTTATATCCTTTGAAGTCAAACTTATTCTTTGTGATTTGTCCACGGCTTCTTTCATAGTTTCGCATAATTCGCTTTTCGGTACTAGATTTTCTATTGAATGTTTCCAATATAATGAAACACGGAAAGCACGAAGAGGTATATAATTTCGGACGAGAATATTTATGAAAATATCTTCAGAAATATCGAAGATATTGATGATGATATTTTGGAATTTCTAAGTTCGATGGTTGATAGAGAAAGATTTTTCGTAAAATTTTAACATGACTTCGGAGCAAGATATTCTCTAAAGATTTCATTGGATCAAGAATTACCTGGATCCTTTGAATATAGGGTTGGTCCTTGTATTTGTCCTTGGTCTCCTTCATGGTTAGCTCAATCGGTTTTCCAGTTCTAACTTTTCTGAGCTTTAACAACATACTATTCTTTATCATCAAACTTTCGATGATTATGGTCGTTTACGGTTATCTACAGTTTTTGCTACTTCATTCAGCTTTTTCAACATTTAGAGTATTGATTTGTAGACTGAGTGCTTTTCAGAATTTCAGAATGAAAGATCATAATTCTAAGAGATGAATGTTATACATATAACTGGTGATGTAAATATGTTGTGAGTTTTTAAAGTACTGATTGCTGATTCCCGATAATTGTTATGGCAGTTCTCGTTACAAGAAGCGGATGAGTATATGATAGGGTTTCAATGAATAAATATAATGATTTGTCAGAGAGATTTAAGCCAAGGAGCGACGAGGTTGCTGGTACGTCTGCTGGTAATATGGTGGAATATAAAAGAATTCTCCGGTATCAAAAGGGTAATTGTATATATCAGGATTATAGTAAGGCTACTTAGAATGAAAAGTAGAAGTTGACTTGCTGGAGCTGTGACAAAATTGGCTACTTTAAAAAGGGATCGCAAAGTTATTTTGGGTAATAATAACACTAAGAAATTAGCATAGCTACGTTTTAAACGTTTACTCGGGTTTCGAGTGGTTGTAAGTGCATATCTATATGCATCAATCTTTTCTTCTGTAGATGAAGTGCGGTTGGTTCATCCTCTCGATTGAGGTGTTTTCAAGAATTATGAAAGGTTTGAACGCGGATTGTAATCGTCAAGATACAAATGAGGTTTAAGATGAAATCAAGTGGCAAACTTGAAGAATTGTTTAGTTTCATATATTATAATCAATATTTTAATTCATTTTAATTGTCCAAGGTTGGTAGTCAACAGTTGATAGTCCACAGTTGACAGTCCAATAATTCATATATAGTTTAATATATAATATTCGAATTAATTAATACGTGTCGTGACCCGTATACGTCTCAGACTTGATCACAACTCAAACTATATATATTATTGTAGAATCAACCTCAACCCTGTATAGAGAACTCGATCATTACTGCATATAGAGTGTCTATGGTGATTCCAAATAATATATATAGATGCGTCGATATGATATGTCAAAACCTTGTATACGTGTCCCAATATTTAAAGTGCGTAAAATAAATAACAGAAAATAAATGACGATAAATAAAGTGCGTAAAGTAAATAACAGAAATTAAATGACGATAAATAAAATTGCGAGAATGTAAATTGCGATAATTAAATCGCGATAAATAAAATATAATACGGAATTAACAGTTAGCTAGGAACAGTTAGCTGAAAACAGTTAGCGTGGATTCTTAACAAAATTTTTCATATTGTTAATTAGTCTGTTTCTAATCAATTTTTATTGTGTCCATTATTTCTTCATTATGCCACTTGTGGGATTCTGATAGGTCAAAATCCAAATATGAAATTGAATGAAAATGGTTATTCTGCGGTGAACGGATACGTATAACGGTGGTTGTAAGTAGGATAGTAAATAACCGTTGAATCAGATTCGAAGAATGTACAGTTTAACTTATTAATGTGAAATCTAAATATTCCTCGGGTATTACCTACCCGTTAAAATATTTTCACAATTAACACTTTGTACGAAAGAATTTTTAATTACAATCTTTATGAAAACGTATATACATATACATTTTCTTTAGATGTAATCATGGATTCATTGAGTTAATATGATATTCAACTCATTTGGTTTACCGTTAGAACTAGAATACATAATCTCTAAAACATTTAGAGATCACTTAATCGTCATGAAGAACGAAGATAATCGATGTAGAATGATACGTAGAACGATGATTATACTCGAGGTACAGAATGATATGTTGAGTCATGGATTGTTGATGGTACTGGTGCTGTTACTGATGGTACTATTGGTGCCGATGATGTTGCTGAAGCTGGTACATTTTGCACTACATTTTCCATATTGATTACTTGAGCGCGAAGCTCGTTGACTTCTTCTATGGTTCCGGGATGATTGTCGGTCAGAACGAGTGGAAGAATAAGGTTTAGAATTATGGATAGAATATAATCGTTTCGAGATACTCTGGAAATGAGGCTGAAAATGGTGTTTCGAATAGGTTCTCCGGTAAGTGTTTCAGGTTCTTCGCCAAGAGGTGAATTAGGTTGACGGAAAGGATCACCTTCTTCTTATCTCCAATGATTAAGTAGACTACGAACCCATCAAATGAATTGGTTGATTCATTCTGGGGAATCTGCTTTCAGAGCTTAGTTGAAACTCCATATTGAAATAGATGTCGGAATCCAAAGAATTCGAATTGGTTGAGGGATTCATCTCGTACGATCAGATGAAGAATTTTCGATAAGAAATAGATTATAGGATGTAGATTAGTATCATGCAATACATAATTTACATATACATATATAATACTAAAATCTCATAAGTTACGAAGGAATCTACGGAACCTGTCAGGCAAATATAATAATAACAGATACGCTAAGATATGAATTAGCAGATACGCTAAGATATGAATTAGCAGATACGCTAAGATATGAATTAGCAGATACGCTAAGATATGAATTTTTGTCTATACACTTTTCATGCAGTCAATGCAATAAGATGTGTTTAGACTAAGAATAATGAGCAGGTAATTTACTAAGGATGATAAGCAAATGATTTCCGACTAGAAATGATAAGCAAAACTTATGACATGCAGACACGGTCGAAGTCCAGACTCACTAATGCCTTCTAACAACTTATCAGTTAGACACACTAATGCAGACCTGGTTCGCTAAGACCTCTGCTCTGATACCAACTGTGAAGACCCATCCTAATCCATCCGGATGAAGTCCATATCGATTATAAACAATTCCCAACAGTTGATTACATCGCGAGGTATTTGACCTCTATATGATACATTTTACAAACATTGCGTTCGTTTTTAAAAGACAAACTTTCATTTACATCGACAGTTGACAGACATGCATACCATTTCATAATATATCCCAATATAATTGACTTAATAATAATCTTGATGAACTCAACGACTCGAATGCAACGTCTTTTGAAATATGTCATGAATGACTCCAAGTAATATCTTTAAAATGAGTATTTGCACAGCGGAAGATTTCTTTCATACCTGAGAATAAACATGCTTTAAAGTGTCAACCAAAAGGTTGGTGAGTTCATTAGTTTATCATAAATAATCATTTCATAATTTTAATAGACCACAAGATTTCATATTTCCAATTCTCATAAACATACGTCCCATGCATAGAGACAAAAATATCATTCATATGGATTGAACACCTGGTAACCGACATTCACAATATGCATATAAGAATATCCCCATCATTCCGGGATCCTCCTTCGGACATGATATAAATTTCGAAGTACTAAAGCATCCGGTACTTTGGATGGGGCTTGTTGGGCCCGATAGATCTATCTTTAGAGTTAGCGTCAATTAGGGTGTCTGTTCCCTAATTCTTAGATTACCAGACTTAATACAAAGGGGCATATTCGATTTCGATCATTCAACCATATAATGTAATTTTGATTACTTGTGTCTATTTCATAAAACAATTATAAAAACAGCGCATGTATTCTCAGTCCCAAAAATATATATTGCAAAAGCATTTAAAAAGGGATTAATGAAACTCACGCATATAAATATTGTAAAACAGTGCATGTATTCTCAGCCCAAAAATGTAATGAGTAAAAGGGAGCAAATAAAACTTACGCATATAAATATTGTAAAACAGTTAATAAAGCATTTGCATGTATTCTCAGCCCAAAAATGTAAAAAGTAAAAAGGGAGCAAATGAAACTCACCATACTGTATTTTGTAGTAAAAATACATATGACATCATTTAACAAGTGTAGGCTTGATCTTGGATTCACGAACCTATATCATTTATATGTATATTAACACATATAATGGTATTCGAACAACTTTATATATATAGTTATGTATTAAGATAAATATTTATATAAAATTTTATTAATACTTATAATATATTATAATGCCTATTTGATATATGATTTAATTAACGTTATATCAATATAAATAATATTCTATTAGTTGAAACATAATATTATGTATTATTAGTGTATATTTTTATATAAATATCTTCTGTTTGCAAAAATTAATAATAACACTAAGTTAAGGATAATAATGATAATGATAGTAATAATAGTAGTAATAATAATAATAATAATAATAATAATAATAATAATAATAATAATAATAATAATAATAATAATAATAATAATAATAATAATAATAATAATAATAATAATAATAATAATAATAATAATAATAATGATAAAAAAGAATGTTTCTTTTTAATAATGAAAATTTTAATAGAGAAAATGATAGTTCTTTTTAATGATAACAAAATAATAATTTTAGCAGGAATGATACTTTTAATAATAATAGTAGTTTTTAACTAAAAAAATAAGTTTAATAATATTGATAATGAAAATAATAAATTTGATAATAATACTAATACTTAATAATAATAATAATAATAATAATAATAATAATAATAATAATAATAATAATAATAATAATAATAATAATAATAATAATAATAATAATAATAATAATAATAATAATAATAATAATTTAACTATAATCTTAATAATAATAATAATAAATGATAACTAATACCTATATTGGTAATGATAATAATAATAATTGTAATACCAACAATAATAATAATAATAATAATAATAATGATAATAATAATGATGATTATAAAAGGAGACTACCTCAAAATAAAAGCCTTGGATTCATAAAGTTTAGAAGCAATGAAAAGAAATAAACTGCCCAATACGGGACTCGAACCCGCAACCTCTAGCTTACACCACAACACTCCTAACCACACTTCCATTATAGCTTTTCTGAAATTATATACCCACGATATATATTTAACCCGTAATTAATCTGTTTCTATTTCTTCAAAAACCAAGACCCAGAACTATTCATCATCATCTTAATATTTATTATTTCCTGTATCAATTTTCCATGATCGTAAATCATCATAATGCTATCTCTATTATAATCATAATCATAATCACTCGTTGATCATCATTTTTAAACTCGATACCATGTTATTATCATAATCATCACGCATACTCATCATGATCATAATCATTTATCATTATCATACCGTAACCATAACCTTACCCACATAATCCTAATCACTATTCATCGCCATCAACCTTCGTCATCATCATATTTTTTTATAATAACATCATCATGTATCACCACCTTATTGTTAAACATGTTCACCGTCGTTTGTTCCAAGGCAGAAATAACAAACATAGCAACCAGGTTTGAAACAGAAACATAAATCCTAGATTACGGTTACTAATTATCATCTTGCTCCCAATGCTAGCGAATCATCTCAGCCTTTCTTTAATCGAAGCAGAAACAGTAAAGCACTGTAGCAGCGGCGAGCAACAATAGTAATATCATGTATCTTCCTCGTCACTGTTGTAGAACCAGAAAAGAAACAGAAACAGTAAACTGGACGGCAGTCTGTTGAGGCTGTTTTGGTGACAAGGAGAAAAAAAATTTGTAGTCGTATGGAAGGGAGTTTGGGTGGCGGTGATTGGTGATTGTAGTGGTGGTCTAGGATGGCTCGAACGGTAGCAAATACCAAGTGGGTTTTGGGTTTGGTTTGTAGTCAACTAAGGTCGACTTGTTCGTGGTTTTAAAAGTCGACAATAGAAAAATATATATGTTCATGTTTATGGCGGGTTTTATGGTTGACATAGAAATCATACTAGGGTGGTGGTTTGGTTATCGTCATATGAGAAAGAGGTCGATGGTTGTTGGATCGAGTAAAAAAAATAGTAAATGGGTTTTAGGTGGCAACGGGTGTGGTGGTTAATGGTTACGTGTTTGTAGGGTGGTGATGGTGGCTCGTACGATGATGGTGGTAGTCGATGGTTGATCATGGTTATTCTTGGTGATAGTCGGTGATGGTGTCGGGTGTGTGCAAGGTGATTGAAGAAGAGGGAGGAGGTATCAAATGGTTGATCGAGTATTTATTTAGTTCTATATATGCACACATATATATAATATCTAATAACTTATACAAGAGTCAAACAAAGGAATCAATTAATACAATTTAACACAGTTACCATCCTAACATATGGATCTATATGTCGACATATTTGTCAAAAGAAACAATAATTGATTTGGAAAAGGAATATAAGCACAGTTTAGCAGCCGGATGACTGTACTATTATTGTTGAAATTAATTCCATACGGATATTATATCGTGTCCATTGCTAAACAGTTAAAATATAAACGTGCTCCTAAAAATTCCAAACTTTTAGATTAAATATAATTAATTATTTCACTCATTAACTTTTTAAAACCTGATAAAAAAAGGTTCAATAATTATTTATTTTATGTTCCAAATTATCTGTACGGAGTGCTAATATTTAGTCTTAAAAGGGTAAAAATATTTTTGATAAATCTAAAATCTTCGTAATCAATTTACAGTTCAACTTTTATTTCTATTCTTCATGGACATGTACAATATCTATATTAAAACTAACAAATCTTCAACCAAGTGCTACTGACGTTTACTAATTAGACTCGAAATCATTTATTTTTAATATATTCTCTTTCTATATATATAGAGTTTTAAATAGCAAGTAACTACTAAATAAATATATTATATATCTTTAAACCATTAAATTTAATATAATTTATATATTTACAAATAATATTTATATACATATTTATATATATATAAATATATCTATATATTTATAATAATAGTTTTCATTACATCGCATATTATTTTTCATATTTATTTTCAACAATTAAATCATATATTATTTCAAGTAATATTTTCAAGTTAAAGTATATGTATCTATTTATATATAGTTGTTCGTGAATCGTCGAGAATGGTCAAAGGTCAAATGAATCTATGTAAACAGTTCAAAGATTTTAAGACTCAACATTACAGACTTTGCTTATCGTGTCGAGATCATATAAAATTCGAGTTTAAATTTGGTCGGAAATTCCCGGGTCATCATAGGCAGGATTCGTTTGGTCTCAATATAATTGAGTACTGTTTGGCTCCAATAACCCGGTCCACGTACAAATCCAACTATTACTACGAACCAGAAAATATTGATGTCTATCAATTTAACCATTTAAAATAATTTTTCGTTTAAATTTAAAGAAATTTTAGATAAGAAATAGAAAAAATCTAAGTCCTAAAAACTAGAGCGTCGAGAAATAAGAAAGAAAAAGAGCGCGTCGAAAAACGTCGAAAAAATAAAAAATAAAAGGTCGAAAAATAATAGGCGTCGAAAAATAAAAATAAGAAAGTAGCGCGTCGAAACTTAAAAAGGAATTAAAAACTAAGAATTAAAAGTTGCGTCTAAAAATATTAAAGCTTAAAAAAACTATATCCCAAATGGCATTAACTTAAAAAGGGTACAAAAATATAAAAACGGCGTCGCAAAACTCTAAAGCACCTAAATCATAGTCTAAAGAAAAAGCACTTAAGGGATTTTACGACAAATCTTAAAAATCTAGAAATAAAAATAACTATGGCAAAAAACTATATATTAAAACTAAAACGAGCGAAAAATACAAATATTACGCTAAAACGAATAAAAAGATACAAAATATAAAAAATAAAATTAAAGTTGTAAAAAGTAAATTTTTTTTAATAAAAATATTATTTTTATATTATTTATTTTATAAAACTATTAATTTTATAATTTATTAAAACTAAATAAACTAAATAAAACAAATTAATTAAAAACTAAACTAAATTAATAAAATACTAAACCCTAATTAGGGTTTTTAATTAATTAATAATAATAATTATTAACCCTAAACTCGTACAGCTTATGTTTCAGACGAGTCAAATCACTCCATGCGATCGCATGGAGTGTATGTTATATATTCATGCGATCGCATGGCTTAAGGTTTCTGGCCAGAGTTGGGCTGCTACAGTGATCGGGCCGAGTGGTTTTTTATATATTTTTTTCTTTCTATTTTATGTTTTAATAAATAAATATATAAATAAATAAAAACTTGTATTTAAAAAAAACTAAAATAAAAATAAAGAAACTTTATAATTTTATAAATATTTAACAAACTCTTAAAAATATTTATATTTTTGTTTTTCTTTTTATATTTGCGAATATTTAAAACGTATTTTTATAAAAAGTGTAGTTTTATAAAAGTAAACTAAAAATTAATAAAAATCTTTTTTTTTATATAGCGTTGCGCTTCCGGCGTTTAAGCAAGAACGTTCCCGGCAGCGGCGCCAAAAATACTTGATGTGTGCGAGGTGTACTTGGAAATAGTATTATTTTAACAACGAAATAATATTAAATACGATACAATTTTACACAAGATATTTATTTATTTATAGAATGGATATACCTAAACCTTGCTACAACACTTATAGGCAGTGTACCTAATCGTACAGTAGTGTAGTTTTTAGTAAGTCCGGTTCGTTCCACAGGGAAAATTAAACAAGCTTAACGCTATATTTTTAAAAGTATATTTGTAAAAATACGAAAATAAATATAAGTAATATTATTATTATAAAAGGGGGGTTTTTACCGTTTAATGACCGGTTTGTCGATTTTAAAACTTTAGTCGCAGTTAAAACCTAATGTAAAATATTAAATAAATAAAAGACTTAATTTAAAGCGTAAAGTAAATAACGATAATGAAATTGCGATAAATAAAAGTGCGATAAAATAAAATTGCGATAATTAAAGAGTACAACAATTAAAAGTGCAATTAAATACAATGACAATAAATAAAAGTGCGATAATTAAAAGTGCAATTAAATATAAAATAAAGGAAATTATATATGAAATAAAGGAATTATGCTTATTTAAACTTCCATAATCATGATGTTTGACGTGTTGTTTTTAGTTTATTCCCATGGGTTAATTGTCCTTTGTCCTGGATTATTCGATATGTCCATACAGATTTGTCCATAATAGTCCATCGGTCATAAATATAAAGTGCAAAAGTCTTCGTCAAATTATTCTTATTCCCGAAGTCAAATATTCCAACTAATTGGGGGTTCGAATTGTAACAAGGTCTTAATACTTTGTTTAATGAATACAGCAGGTTATCGACTGCGTGTAAACCAAGGTTTTACTACTTTGTTAACAATTACACCAATTACCCTTGAATGTAATGCACCCCTGTTTCAACAAGTCTATTAACTATTAATCCAATTCCGTGTCCGGTAAAATGAACAATTATTGGTATTTATAGATATCCCACCCACCGTACCCAGTCAAGCGTATGTGGTTATATATAAATACGTCAAATTATAAGTATATATATTAAATTAAAGAGGTATCATTTAGTTAATATAAAGCCTATTAATAGCCCATAGTCTAATTTCCACAAGTGTCGTTCTTTTGTCCAAACCCCAATTATGGTACAAAGCCCAATTACCCAATCTTAATATTTTTAGCCCAACATCATGATTAATTCGTTAAATAAGCATAATAATAACTTAGCTACGAGACATTAAATTAAAAATAACATTAACCATAACTTACAGTGATTAAAAATAGCGTAGCGTTACACGGACAGAATTTCGACTTATACCCTTACAACATTCGCTAACATACCCTTATTATTAGAATTTAAAATTAAAATTAAAATATAAATATTTACGTATATAGATAGAGAGATGGATGGATATATTTTCTCAAAACTGAGCCAAAACACGCGAATTTATAGGACCAGACCTAATACTGCTCACCATGCGATCGCATGGCTTTTTGCCTTCCAGGCCATGCGATCGCATGGCTCCTTTGTCCAGCCCACATGTTGTTGTTTGCATTCTGCCGACGGTTTATATAATAATATATAATATATAAATAATTTATATAATTATTTAAATATTATATTTTATTCTTGTGCATAGTAGACTTGTAATTTTTAGTCCGTTACGTCGAGCGTTGAGAGTTGATTTTGGTCCCGGTTCCGGATTTTCGAACGTCCTTGCATATAATTTAATATCTTGTACTTTGCGTTTTGCGTCTTGTACTCTTGTGATTTTGAGACGTTTCTTATCAATAATTGGAACCACTTTGATTGTATTTTGTACTTGTGAGTGTTTTGATCGTTTGCGTCTTCAATTTGTCGAATCTGTCTTTTATCTTCACCTTTTATTATCTAAACGAATATCACTTGTAAATAGGACAATTGCAACTAAAAGCTTGTCTTTCTTGAGAGATAATGCTATGAAATATATGTTCGTTTTTAGTATTATCAGCATCCATCTAGTCCTTGACCATATACACATGCAAATACATATCAAGACTTAGCAAAAAAAAAAAGCTCTCCCTCCTCACTTGTGCTGCTGGCCGAAATTTTTTTAAAAAAAAAAAAAAAAAAAAAGGAGTGAGTTTTGAGTTTTTTTAAGGCAAAAATCAAGTGTAGAAATCCTAACCAAAATAAGAAAGGTGTTGGTGTTCAAGCTTGAGGTATCACAACTTGAGGCTTCATCTATTTGAGGCTTGCATTCATCTTCATCTTCATCATCAACCTCTTAGATAGGAGAAGGTATAATCTATTTTCTATCTTGTAGTTTGTAAGTATATTTCACAACTTGATCCTACTTGAGATTTAACTTTAAATGGTTAATGTATAACATTTTTAAAAA
This sequence comes from Rutidosis leptorrhynchoides, assembly GCF_046630445.1. Classification (NCBI taxonomy): domain Eukaryota; kingdom Viridiplantae; phylum Streptophyta; class Magnoliopsida; order Asterales; family Asteraceae; genus Rutidosis; species Rutidosis leptorrhynchoides. Next base: position 350,918,872 of record NC_092339.1, read on the forward strand.
TGGTAATATTCGCTTCCGCTTTGTTTATTACTTAAAAATGGCTTTAAGTTTTATGGACACGTTAAATCCCAACAATGGTATCTAGAGCCGAAGTTGTTGAAATATGCTTCGAGATGGTTATTAAACCCACATAATTTACATTCTATGAACATGCATGAATGTAGAATGCAAATTTTCAGGTTTGGGTGGGTTTTCTTTTTTGGCCGAAATTTGGGAACCAAAAATGGGTTTTGGGTTTTTCCATTTTGGTCATACTTGGTTGTATAATGATGTTCACAATCTTAGCCTTGACCTTGTGTTTGGTTGTATGTTTGGTTGATTCATTATTATTCATTTGGTTTGTAATAATAATTATTCATTTTGGTCATGTAATTTATTTTATATTTGGTATGTAAAATAGATTAGGTTGTATTTTCATTTTATATAGAAAAATGTATTAGGATATATTTTTGTAATAAGATGAAGATACAAGATGGTGACAAGGAAGAACACAAAGAGGAAGCATTTGGATGGAAGATTAAGTGGGAGATTTTGGAATCTCCAAATTTGTGTTTGTCCCTAATGACCGGTGACATTTGTTTTCGGCTAAACAAATGTCTACCAAATTGGGTTGATTGTGAACATATTCTTTGCATGCTTGGTTGTTTATTGTTTGATTGTGGATTGTATGTTTGTATGCTACAAGTTTATCTTACATTGTTAACAACTTGTAAAGAATAAAACTAAAATTTAATTGGTTAAATTTGAAATGACTAAATGGATTTAGTAGTAATAAAATTAGTTTTATTACATGACATGAAAATGGTTTTTCACATGTACCACACACTAAATGCATGTTAGTGTATGGTATAAAAGTTTTCTTAAACTAGAATAATGAATACTTAAAATCCCTTTTAAAATACAAGGTTAACAAGTTTAACGCCATCCTTTTGTGTGACACTTAGGCATATTAGGGAACTCATGATGGGATAAAGGTCACCTAACCGTTATGAGCAAACTAATATGATTAAGGTGAATTTCGCATGCTTGTGGGATAACGGTCACCTAACCACTCGTGTGTTAAATTTACATGTCTATACAAGTACGACGACTTGATTTGGGAATCATGAACTTAGGGTCACCGAAGCATGAGGAACAAATAGGCGTTAATGGGATAAATATGCCATGAAAAAGGATTGCATGATCCCATACCTTAGAAGTTGCAAAGGGATTGCAATTGTCATATAAATGACTACCTAGTTAAATCAAATAACGGGATAAAGGTCACCTAATCGGAATTTGGCTTACCCTTGTATTCTAAAATTTAATATATCAATTGGATTTAAAAAGGGTATTGATTGTTAAATTAAAATTTGATTCTTAAACAAATTTTGTTAAATTTTGTAGATGGCCGCCAATAACAACAACATTCCTAACGCACCAATCAACTTTAATAACCTATCATTGAGGTCATTACTCGAAAAGGAAAAACTCACCCATACAAATTTCATGGATTGGTATCGCAATCTAAGAATTGTCCTCAAGCTTGAGGATAGGGCGTATGTGTTGGAAGACCCCATTCCAGATCAACCCGAGGAGGAGGATGTCGAGGGTATGGCATATTGGGAGAAATATTGCACCGATTCGGTGCAAGTTTCTTGCCTTATGCTTGGGACCATGATCCCCGAACTCCAAAAGGATTTTGAGCATCATGGAGCATATGAGATGATCACTCAGTTGAAGGAGATGTTCCTTCAACAAGCTCGTATTGGGCGCTTTGAAACGGTTCGAGCACTTCATGCTTGTCGAATGGACGACTCCCAATCCATCTCATCCTATGTTCTTAAAATGAAAAGCCTAATCGATCGATTGCACCGTCAGAACTGTAACGTATCTAATGAACTAGCCATGGACCTTATCCTCAACTCTTTGTCAAAAAGGTTTGACACATTCGTGTTGAATTACAACATGAATGGTTGGGATAAGAGCATTGGCGAATTGCATGCCATGCTTAGGACTGCCGAATCAAGCATGGGTAAAAGGGCTTCACCCGTGCTTATGATCAAAGAAGTTGGATCCAAGAATGATTCCACTTCTAAGCCAAAAGGGGCTAGGAGGAAAGGACCCACCTACCAAGGCAAGGGCAAGGGAAAGGGGAAGAGGGTTACCCCAACCAATAAAAATAAGAAGCAAAAGGTTGTCGGTCAAGCAAACCCGAAGGAAGATCTGTGCTTTGGTTGCAGTGAGATGGGTCACTGGAAACGCAACTGCCCGATCTACCTAAAGGAGTTGAAAGAAAAGAGGGATGCTGGGAAAACCTCAGGTGATGTATATATGGTATAGGTTGAGCTTAGTATTACTTCTTCTAATACATGGGCATTAGACACAGGATGTGGAACTCATATTTGCAATTCTTTGCAGGGGTTCAAAAGAAGTAAACAAGATGCGGGAACAACAAGTCTCTTCATAGGAAATGGTGCAAAGGTGCACGTAGAAGCTCAAGGAGACTTTGTTTTGAAGCTACAAACTGGTTTGGAGCTTGTTTTGAAAAATGTTTTGTATGCTCCTGATTTGACTCGAAACATTATTTCTATATCTTGTTTAAGACAATGTGGTTTTGATCTTAATTTTATTAATGATGATATCTATGTCTCTTTAGATAATGTTTTCTATTTTAAGGCTTCACCTTTGAATGGTATTTATGAATTGGTTCATGATGACACATCATTCAATAACTCAATATATCATGTAAACACCAAGAAGCTCAAAAGGGATTTGAGTGATTCCTACTTATGGCATTGTCGCCTTGGTCACATAAACAAGAACCGAATGCATACACTTCAGAAGAATGGCCTTTTGAAATCAAGTGAGCTAGACTCATTTGGTGTATGTGAATCTTGTTTACAAGGCAAAATGACTAAAGCACCTTTCAAATGGACCTATGAAAGGGCTAAGGACTTATTGGGATTAATATATTCGGATGTATGTGGACCATTTAAACCCATGACTAGGAATGGTGAAAGATACTTCATTACTTTCATTGATGACTTCAGTCGTTTCGGATATATCTACTTGTTAAGACACAAATGCGAAACTTTTGAAGCATTCAAAGAATATCAAAACGAAGTACAAAATCAACTCAACAAAACTATCAAGGTACTTTATACCGATAGAAGAGGTGAATACCTAAGCGATGCTTTCCAGGATCAACTTAAAAGTTGTGAGATTATCTCGCAACTTACTCTACCTGGAACACCCCAACTTAATGGAGTATCCGAAAGGAGGAACCGAACCCTAATGGATATGGTTCAATCTATGATGGCAAGAAGCTCGTTACCTCTATCATTTTGGGGTTATTGTCCGTACTCCATGGCTCGTATTCTAAATATGGCCCCAACCAAGAAAGTGGAACGAACTCCTCATGAGATGTGGTTTGGAAAACCTCCTTCTCTATCATACTTGAAAGTATGGGGATGTGAAGCTTATCCTAAGCGTTTCGTCGCTAATAAACCGAATGCTCGATCCACAAAGTGTATCTTCATAGGATATCCCAAGGATAATATGGGATACTATTTCTATGATCCAATCGAACGAAATGTATTTGTTGCTGGGAAGGCAGAATTCCTTGAAACTAAGTTCCTTATGGAAGGTAATAGTGAAAGAAAGATAGATCTTGAAGAGGTTCAAGATCAAGAAGATGATACAAAATTGGTTGACACTAGCACTCAACATCAAAATGTTGGGAATGATCACATGGGTGATCAAAGTATACAAAACGTTCGTAGATCTGGTAGGATTAGTAATCCTCCTGAGAGGTATGGGTATCTCATGGATGGGTGCTATGTGGTTGATTTGGATGAACCAACTGACTACCAAGATGCTTTATCAAGGATTGATATAGATAAATGGCAGGAAGCCATGAATGCTGAGATGCAATCCATGTATGACAATCAAGTTTGGGAACTGGTTGCACAACCTATTGGCTCCAGGCTAGTTGATTGTAAATGGCTTTTCAAGAAGAAAACCGACATACATGGAAACTTGGATACATATAAAGTTAGACTTGTAGCAAAAGGTTTCACTCAAACTCAAGGGGTTGACTATGATGAAACTTTTTCGCCTTTGGTAATGCTAAAGTCTATTAGGATATTATTTGCCATTGCTGCTCATTATGATTATTAAATATGGCAAATGGATGTCAAGACCTCTTTCCTAAATGGATATCTTGAGGAAGATGTCTATATGGTTCAGCCTGAAGGTTTTGTTGATCCGAAATATCCTAATAAAGTATGCAAGTTAAAGAAGTCAATCTACGGATAGAAACAAGCATCTAGAATGTGGAATCATTGTTTTAATGAGGACGCTAAGAAATTTGGCTTCATTAAAAATGGTGATGAAGCTTGTGTATACAAGAAAGCTAGTGGGAGCACTATCATGTTCCTTGTACTATATGTGGATGATATATTGTTATTTGGAAATGATATTCCGACAATGCAATGTGTCAAAACTTGGCTAAGTAGATGCTTCTCCATTAAAGATCTTGGAGAAGCACAATACGTTTTGGGGATTGGGATCTACAGGGATATATCTAAGAAATTGATAGGATTAAATCAAAGTGCATACATTGAAAAGGTCTTGAAAAAGTTCAAGATGGAGAACTCTAAGAAAGGTTTGGTATCTATTCAAAGAGGAACGCTTCTCAGTTCATCTCAGTGCCCTACCACAAAAGATGAACAAGAGAGAATAAAGAATGTCCCATACGCATTTGCTATTGGGTCAATCATGTATGCAATGATATGCACTAGACCGGATGTGTCATGCGCTCTTAGCTTGACAAGTAGATACCAGAATAACCCTGGAAACAGTCATTGAATTGCGGTTAAAAGTATATTGAAATACCTTAGGAGGACTAAGGATATGTTTCTAATATATGGGTCTGGTGAGGAGGAACTCGCAGTAAAAGGTTACGTGGACGCGAGTTTCCAAACTGATCGAGATGATTCTCGATCACAATCCGGTTTTGTCTTCATGTTAAATGGAGGTGCGGTCTCTTGGAAGAGTTCAAAACAGGATGTTGTTGCATTATCCACTACAGAGTCAGAGTATATTGCTGCCTCATTGGCAGCTTAGGAAGCTGCATGGATGAAGAAATTCATCGATGACTTAGGAGTTGTCCCTTCCATTCAGGACCCTCTTGAAATCTTTTGTGACAACGAGGTTGCGATTGCTCAAATCAAGGAACCTCGTGCTCACCAAAAGACCCATCACATTGAGCGGAGATTCAACTACATAAGGGATGAAATTGAAAAGGGAAAGATATGTATTCGCAAAGTTCACACAGATCTTAATATAGCGGATCCACTCACGAAGCTCTTACATGGAGCAAAACATGAAGGACATGTTTGTGCATTAGGGCTTCGATATTCTACTGTTTGTTTATGATCTATTTTATGTATTGTAGCGGAACGAAGTGGTTCAAACTCATTAATATAACTATGGTGTTAATTTATTTTGAGTCAAGTTCATATTTTGCATATTTTATCCATGAATAAGCTATTATTCTAAATTCTGTAGTCGATAACATTTGTGGGAATAAGTGTGAGGTCTATACTATTATGAACTTGGATTGGTATACATTCACAGGATGAATGTGGGGCAAGGTTGCAACAAAGGTTCATAGATATTTGTGGGATATTGATGTTATGCGAGGTGTATATAAAATAGCTTTAAATTTCAACAGGAAATACTATTAAATACGATACAATTTTACACAAGATATTTATTTATTTAGAGAATGGATATACTTAAAACTTGCTACAACACTTATAGACAGTGTACCTAATCGTACAGTAGTGTAGTTTTTAGTAAGTCCGGTTCGTTCCACAGGGAAAATCTTTAAACAAAGCTTAACGCTATATTAGTTTACTTTTATAAAAATACAAATATATATATAAGTAATATTATTATTATAAAGGGGGTTTTTACCGTTTAATGACCGATTTGTCGATTTTAAAACTTTAGTCGCAGTTAAAACCAAATGTAAAATAATAAATAATACAAGACTTAATTTAAAGCGTAAAGTAAATAATGATAATGAAATTGCGATAAATAAAAGTGCGATAAAATAAACTTGCGATAATTAAAAAGTACAAAAATTAAAGTGCAATTAAATACAATAACAATAAAAATAATGCGATAATTAGAAGTGCAATTAAATATAAAATAAAGGAAATAAAATATGAAATAAAAGAATTATGCTTATTTAAACTTCCGTAATCATGATGTTTGACGTGTTGATTTTAGTTTTATGCCCATGGGTTAATTGTCCTTTGTCCTGGATTATTTAATATGTCCGTCTGGTTTTTGTCCATAACAGTCCATCGGTCATAAATTTAAAGTGCGAGTGTCCTCGTCAATTTATTCTTATACCCGAAGTCAAATATTCCAACTAATTGGGGACTTAAACTGTAACAAGGTTTTAATACTTTGTTTAATAATTACACCAGGATATCGACTGCGTGTAACCCAAGGTTTTAATACTTTGTTATCAATTATGCCAAGTGTCCTTGTACATAATTTCACCCCTGTTTTAATAATTCCATAGACTATTAATCCATTCCCGTGTCCGGTTAAATGAACGATTATTCGTACATATAAATACCCCGCCCATCGTGTCCGATCGAGTGTATATGGTTATTTATAGGTACATCCAATTGTAAATCTTTATATTAAAATTAACAAACTATCATTTAGTTAAACAAATATAAAGCCCATTAATAGCCCATAGTCTAATTTCCACAAGTGTCATTCTTTTGTCCAAACCCCAATTATGGTACAAAGCCCAATTACCCAGTTTTAGTAATTAGCTCAACATCATGATTACTTCGGATTAAATAAGCATAATAATAACTTAGCTACGAGACATTAAATTAAAAAGGTTGAACATAACTTACAATGATTAAAAATAGCGTAGCGTTACACGGACAGAATTTCGACTTACACCCTTACAACATTTGCTAACATACCCTTATTATTAGGATTTAAAATTAAAATTAAAATTAAAATATAAATTATATATATATATTTACGTATATATTGAGAGAGAGATAGATATTGGATGTTTTTGCGATCAGAATTCATTTGCTTTTATAGGGAGTTTCAGAATTTGGTGCTCCGCGACTCACGGCAATTTTTGCCTTCAAACTCCGCGAGTCGCGGAGTTTGTTTTTACAGCTCACCCACATTTGGCTCTTTGTTTGCCGACGATTTATTTTATAAATATAATATATATATAATTAATATAATTAATTATATATTATATTATATTATATTTATATACATAGTTAACTTGTAATTTTTAGTCCGTTGCGTCGAGCGTTGAGAGTTGACTCATGTCCCGGTTCCGGATTTTCGAATGTCCTTGCGTACAATTTAATATCTTGTACTTTGCGTTTTGAATCTTGTACTCTTGTAACTTCGAGACGTTTCTTATCAATAATTGGAACCTCTTTGATTGTATTTTGTACTTTTGAGCTTTTTGGTCATTTGCGTCTTCAATTCGTCGAATCTGTCTTTTGTCTTCACCTTTTATTATTTAAACGAATATCACTTGTAAATAGAACAATTGCAACTAAAAGCTTGTCTTTCTTGAGGAATAATGCTATGAAATATATGTTCATTTTTTGCATTATCAAATATTCCCACACTTGAGCGTTGCTTGTCCTCAAGCAATATCGTCTTGAAATACTAGAATCACTTCTTTATTCTTCACACTTTGTACATCAGTGATTTCTATACGGCGGTATAAACAATGGTAGTAACGATATGGTTTACAGTCCCACATGACTATAAAAATTTAGATCCATTAAGGAAATTGGATCTTTATGAAAATATTTGATCTTTTGAAAATTAAATCTAGTTTTTACCCTAGATAAGTTTTCCGGAATAACCCTTCACCGGTGTTTGCAAAATATTTTTGTAGGTCTGGTGGGTTTCAGATTTGAAAATTTTAGCTCAAAACTTATGGTTTTGTATCACCCACTTGCTAACCTTGTATTTGGAAAGCAACACGTCCAGTTTACTTGTCCCGTATATTACCTTTCGGTAAACTACCGTCCGGTTGTAAAGGAAAGCGTTGAACAAGCAACTGTTAAGGCAATGTCCCCTGACATGCTTCTAATTATGGTCTATAACGTATTAGACGCAATTACTATCCTTTGTAGGAGCAATAGTAAAGCTCACCCTTATGATTTTTTGGTCTGGCACAAGGTCCTGTCTTTAACCATGCTATCCAACCACCGTTCTTACGGTTGACACCCGATTTGGTTCAGGTGACCTAATGAATTCCAGGTGAATTCCTAGGATTTTACGTTCAATGGTAATGAACGCATTGAAAATAGGGTTTTCAGAAAACAAATCGGTTTGTAATTTTGATCAAAATATTTTCTCGTTCAAGCTCGAGTTTAGATATCATTGAATTCCATGAGTTTGTAATTCTCAATCTTTAAGGTTAATCTCAAGGATTGGGTAGTATCAGGCTTAAATGCTGATTTTTGATCTTTTAAGGAGATTATCCTTTCTAGGGATCTGATTCATTAGTCTTATCAAGCTAATTTGCATGGTGTCCCCCCATTTTTCGAGATAAATCCTTCTCATGGTTAGGATAAATCTGACCACTTGGCGACCCTGTTTAATGCTGAGGTTCGTGGATTTCCTGCTGATTTTAGTGATGACTTTTCTAGAATTTTCGTCAACCTACAGCTGGTCTGGACGACAACTTCTTGACCTAAATCAAGAAGCGCGTGTCTTTTTCGGAAGACTTTACTTCCTTTTAATGATGGAATTGATTCATCGTGTAGATCCATCTCTTCTTTTCTTTCATTGGGTAAAACAGTTTAGTTTAGTCCAAAGCAAAAGTATTTTCAGTTATTTGTTACAGATATATGTGACATATGTTTTGAATAACTTGGAGAATTTTCCCACACTTGGCTTTTATTTTCTTTTTTATTGTCCTCTATTCCATTTTAAATGAATTTTAACATTTTGGTTTGTTTCTCAATTTATGTCCTTTTCGAGGTAACAATAATTTCGGTGTTAACACCTAGTTTTATCGTTCATAAATATGTATAAACATGATTTTGAGTTCATTTAGTTGAAAATTTTGAAAAATTTTACTAGAATTGGGTAGTCAGTATATAAGACTAGGGCTGTTCTTTATTATCAGAGAGTACTAGATTCTAATACAACTACTACTTTACTAGTATTTTTAATGGTAACCAAGTGTTTATGATAAAAATTTTTAAAAATCCGAAAGAATTTAACCCCTTCCCACACTTAAGATCTTGCAATGCCCTCATTTGCAAGAAATCAGTAACAATTTAAATTATTGAGGGTGATTTGTGTGAAAATGATTAAATTTTACCAAAGTTTCCAAACATATTTGTGTTTGCTTGCTGAATGATAAATGGTGCATATCATTTGTTCATTCCGTCTTGTTGTTATTTCACATATATTTTGCATCTTGTCGTCAAAATTAGTTGCTTTTGCTGAACTTAATGCCAGTTTTTGAAAATGCGTTGTTTTACCCTGTTGTGTACATAAGATAAACTGCAAACATATATATATATTTTTGAAGTTTGGTATATTACCCCACATTCAAAAATTATTAAAATCTAAGAATAAAAGTTAGAAAATTATAAAAACTATTACAATATTAACATAAGTATTAAACGTATCAACATTACAAATTACAAAATAAATAAAACTAAGTAGACTAGGGATGATACTGATACCAGTAGGGGTTCCATGCATAACCATAGATGCTATAATATGTTTCGGCAGGGTTATACGTAGGATACGGTGGTTGCATCTCTATAGACCAGGGAGGGAATATGGGCTTTGGAGTAGGAATATAGTTTCTACCTATATGTTGGCAATAAGCTATGATTTGGTTTTGATGAACTTGCCAATCTTCAAATGCTCATTGTCTAGCATTTTCGTACTCCTGTGAAGCTATAAACCTTTGCATTTCTTGCATTTCATTTCCCCCTCCTACATTACCTTGCTGTTGGTTTCTCTCAACCTGTGGATGTCTACCATGGTATTGTACTGCGGCGTTATTTCGCCTCTTCAAAACTTTCGCACCATGGTATACATGTAAACCTATTGTATCGCGGGGTTCTGGTTCTTCGACTCATAATCCCCCCCGACTTATATCCACACCGAGATATTCATCAATCAAAGTAATAAATATACCACCTCCTATTATGCTATGCGGTCTCATCCCCCTAACCATAGCTGATAAATAATAACCCACACAATAAGGTATACTTACAGCGCTTTGTGGGTCTCGAATACACATATGGTAAAACAAATCCTGTTCATTTACCTTTTCCTTGTTCTTACCTCTTTGTGTAATCGAATTAGCTAAAAACCTATGAATTACTCTTAATTCAGCTCTATCTATATCCAAATAAGAGTAATTTCCCCCTTTAAATCGGTGATGGCTTGTTATTTGACTCCATACACCATGTGTATCAAAATTTTCATCTATCTTTCTACCATTTAGTATCAACCCTCTACAATCGGCAGATGCTAACTCCTCAGGCGTATATATACGTAAAGCCTGAGCCATGTCTAGTAAAGACATGTGGCGCATCGAACCTCCTAACAAAAATCTAATAAAAGATCGATCGGTTAAACTAGCTACCCGATCATTTAATTCTATACTACACAACAATTCTTCACACCATACTTTATATACAGGTCTACGCATGGTGAATAAACGTACCCAGTCATTAAAAGTAGAATTACCATACCTCTGTGCAAGTAATTCCCTAATTGGCCCGGCCAATTCTACAGCTTCTAATGGTCCCCATTCTATGACCCTAGGTACCTCAACAACTTTAGAATGAAGAGTATGCAAACCCCTTTGGTATTTTGGATAATCTATCCAAAGTCTGTCAAATCTCAGGTTCGGGTGCAAATCTTCCAAGTGCATATCAGAAAATGTCATGACTGGATGAGGTATATCTTGTTTGTAGAAGTTATCCACCTCCTATTGTTCCGCATTCTCAGCAGGAGCATTGCGAGCTTGGGATGAAGATTCACCCCTTTCAGTCTGCAAAACACATCAAACACAATTTTTGTGTATCCAAATATGCATTAGTGTCAGCAAAATCATCAATCAAAATAATTACAATGACATGATCAATTTATATTAAACTTAAGCTCATTTTCATATTTTCATCAAATCTACACTTTTTCAAATAAGCATATACGAAAATGTTTGCCAAGTTCATAAGCATTTAACTCAAATAACATGTCAAAATAATCATTACTAGCAATTAAACAAGTTTCAAATGGCATTATCTCTCAAAAATCAAGTTCATGAATTTTTAGACTTGAAAAAGTCCACTTTAATTCTCAAAATCATGTTTAGGCTCAAAGTTTGGATCATTTAACTACCTAAACATGTTACACTACTTAATTTAGCAACAATTCATGACAAAAATCGGCCATAACCTATTTATATCAAAAAGCCCCAAATTGCTCAAGAACACCAACCCTAGATTACTCAAAATTTGAAGTTTAAGGCTTCTAATCATGTTAAATAGCATCAATCTAGGTTATACAAGCATAATACATAAACAATTTAAGCATAATTACACTAAAAAGCATCAAAATTAAATTGGGGAAAAAATTGCTCAAGAACACTAATTTTCGGATTAAATGGTGTTTAGGTGTAGAAATTTACTGTTTTTCTTGAGTAATTCCTTGATAGCATCCTTCTCAACATAATTTTAGTAAAAGATTTGATGATTAACGGTTAAAAATTGTGATTTTGGGGGTGTTTTTTGGGTTTTTTCGGGTTTTATTTTCGCAGTATTTTTTTTTGTGGTGTGTGGACTGAGCTGTTCGTTCAGCTTTTATTTTTTTTTTCTGGATTTTGATCCCTCCGCGAGTCGCGGTGTTTGAACCTTCAAACTCCGCGAGTCGCGGAGTTTGTATTTTTTTTATATATCTTATACTAATTAAAACAATTCAGTAATTAATTTTAAAATTTTGTTTCCCTTGTTATTTAGGACGAGGTCGTTTCGGATCGATGTCCTAGTCCGTCCTTCGACAAAATTTTAAAATTTGTCTTTTTGTAGCGATTGTTTTAAAAGCTAAGATTTTTTTGGGTTTTTTAATGTTTTTGGCATACTTTAATTCATTAAGATTAAAAATAATGATAATAAAAGTTCTCGTCCCTCCCTCGGGTAAAGCAATTTCAGTTCAAAGACCTAGTCTTCAACTTACGACGAATTTTAAAAATCATATTTTTAACTTAATGAGATAAAGTAAATTTTTGTTTTTAAATTCACACAATTTAAATATAAAATTCAAAATTAATATTAAAAATTCACACCAAACTTAAAATTTGAAATGCATAAAATTAAAAATTCATATTTTAAAAATTAAAAATTCACACCAAACTTAATTTAAAAATTCATATTATAAATTCACAACAAACTTATATTAATTTTTCAAATATTTACAATTTTAAATATATTGATTTTACAAAGTTTACAATATTAATTTAAGATTTATATATTAATTTTAAAAATATGGTAAAAATAAAATTAAAAATTTTTTTGGCTTTTTATCCCACTTTAATCAATCAAATATTATCAAAAATATGCGCCCCTCTTTTCGGTAAAGTAATTTCGATTCCAAGACCTAATTTAACTCATGACGAATTTTTGAAATATTTTGGGTTGATTGATTAAAGATATTTATACCTTAAGAATAAACGTTAAATTTCGCAGTGATGTAATAAATTTTTGAATGATATCAATAATTTCGGTCGCCAAACCTAATTTTATTCAATACCAATTTAATACTTTATAGCGAACAAATTAGCGTTTATTATCAAAAGGTTAAAAATAAAAAAAATAAAAACTGTACAAACATACCTGTGAAATAGATTTCTTAGTTATATGATCTATCCCATTCATAAGATAGTCGGTTTAATTAGTTTTCCATGGCTACATAGGCGTAACCTCGAGCATTCAATGTCTTTTCTTCTAAACATATGAACGGTCCGTCTCTGCATAAAGTAACAAATTCGGTATTTGAATAAGTTTGATTATTTGAACATTTACCTCCATGTGACCATTTTTCGCATTTGTGACATCTTTCTAGGTGTCGTGCTCTTCTTTTTGCTGCAAATTTTGATTTTCCTTTACCAAATTGTAACTTATTATCTTCGCATCTGGATTCTTTTCTTACTCCGTCCAATCTTTCTCTGATTACTGATACTATTTCACTCGATAGTGTGTCATTATTACGTTTAGTGATCAAAGCGTGTAGCATTAGACCATGATTTAGTTTACAGGCAGTCTTCATTTCCTAAAAAAAATAAAAATTCAGAATGGGGGGAGAAGACTAGTTCTTTAGGGTCTGCTAGGGAAAGACCATTCGGGTTCCATTTTCGAGAACTACATGAAAACAGACAATCTAACTCTAACAGAAATACATATTATCCTTTAAAGACTTGATTCTCCCCACACTTAGTTAGCTGTGGTGTCGAAATTGTGATTAACTTCATTGTCTTCTTCCATCGGACCATGTATGTAATGTTTAACTCTGTGACCATTAACTTTAAATTCAATCCCATTTGAATTTATTAATTCTATCGTTCCATATGGGAAAACTCTTTTGACTATGAATGGTCCAGACCATCTTGATTTCAATTTTCCAGGAAATAGCTTGAATCGTGAATTGAAAAGAAGAACTCTGTCTCCTTCTTTAAATTCTTTTAAACTTCTGATTCTTTTATCATGCCATTTCTTCGTTCTTTCTTTATAGATTAACGAATTTTCGTATGCTTCATGTCTTAATTCTTCTAATTCGTTTAGTTGACTTAATCGTAGACGTCCGGCTTCATGTAAATCAAGATTACATGTCTTCAAAGCCCAAAATGCTTTGTGTTCAATTTCTACTGGAAGATGACATGCTTTTCCATAAACAAGTCTAAAAGGTGTGGTTCCAATTGGAGTTTTGTAGGCTGTTCTAAAAGCCCAGAGTGCATCCTCCAATTTAATGGACCATTCCTTCGGATTTGATCCTACGGTTTTCTCTACAATACGTTTTAAAGCTCGGTTGGTATTTTCAACTTGTCCACTTGTTTGTGGATGATATGCGGTGGAGATTTTATGATTTACTCCATATCTTTTAAGAACTTTCTCAAGTTGATTATTACAGAAATGAGTACCCCGATCACTTATTAAAGCTTTCGGTGTTCCAAACCTTGCAAAAAGACGTTTTAAAAAGTTGACTACAACTCGTGCATCGTTAGTTGGGAGAGCTTGTGCTTCCGCCCATTTAGATACATAATCAATGGCTACGAGTATATATAGATTATTATGAGATTTTGGAAATGGACCCATAAAGTCAATACCCCAAATGTCAAATACTTCACATACTTGAATGACATTTTGTGGCATTTCATCACGTTGACTTATTTTTCCGGCCCTTTGACAAGCATCACAGGATTTGCAAAGAAGGTGTGAGTCTTTGTAAATTGTAGACCAATAGAATCCAGCATCATAAACTTTTCTTGCTGTTAGTTGAGGCCCATAATGCCCTCCTGTTGGTCCTGTGTGACAATGGTTTAATATTTTACTGGCTTCATCTCCGAATACACATCGGCGTATTATTCCATCTGGACAACTTTTAAACAAATGTGGATCTTCCCAAAAATAGTGTTTTATATCACTGAAGAATTTCTTTCGTCTTTGGTACGATAATCCTTTTTCAAGGAATCCACAAACTAAGTAGTTTGCATAGTCTGCAAACCATGGAATTTCTTTATAATCTATCTTCAATAGATATTCATCAGGAAAGTTGTCATGTATGGCCGATTCATTTAGAACTTCTAATTCGGGATTTTCAAGACGAGAAAGATGATCAGCGGCGAGATTTTCTGCTCCTTTTTTATCTCGGATTTCAATATCAAACTCTTGTAAGAGTAAGATCCAACGGATTAATCTTGGTTTAGCATCTTGTTTTGAAAATAGGTATCTAAGAGCAGAATGGTCGGTATAGACCACCGTTTTTGCTAGAATGAGGTATGATCGAAATTTGTCAAAAGCAAAGACAATAGCAAGGAGTTCTTTTTCAGTATTTTTATAGTTCGTTTGTGCTCCTTGTAACGTCTTACTAGCATAATATATAGGTTGAAATCGTTTTTCAATCCTTTGTCCTAAAACGGCTCCCATTGCAAAATCACTTGCATCGCACATTAGTTCAAATGGTAGATTCCAATTTGGTGTTATCATGATCGGCGCATTAGTGAGTTTCTCTTAAAGAATATTAAAAGATTTGATACACTCATCTGAAAAGATGAATGGAGCATCCTTTTCTAGGAGTTTATTCATAGGAGTGGCAATTTTAGAAAAATCTTTTATGAAACGTCGGTAAAAACCGGCATGCCCTAGAAAACTCCTAACTCCTCTAACATTGGTGGGATGTGGAAGTTTAGCAATTACATCTACTTTAGCTCTATCCACTTCAATTCCTTCTTTTGAAATTTTATGTCTAAGAACGATGCCTTCTTTAACCATGAAATGGCATTTCTCCCAATTAAGTACTAGATTTGACTGTTCGCATCTAATCAGCATTCGTTCAAGATTAATTAGACATGATTCAAATGTATCACCGAAGACTGAAAAGTCATCCATGAAAACTTCCATGCATTCTTCTATCATGTCGTGAAAAATCGCCATCATACACCTTTGAAAGGTTGCAGGGGCGTTACAAAGTCCAAATGGCATGCGTTTGTAAGCAAAAGTACCATAAGGGCACGTGAATGTGGTTTTCTCTTGATCTTCGGGTGCTATTGGAATTTGAAAATATCCGGAAAATCCATCTAGAAAACAATAGTAACTATTTCCGGCTAATCTTTCCAACATTTGATCAATGAAAGGTAAGGGAAAGTGATCTTTTCTGGTGGCGTCATTTAATTTTCTATAATCAATACACACACGCCATCCTGTTACAGTCCTAGTAGGAATAAGCTCATTTTTCTCATTTGTAATGACAGTCATGCCACCCTTCTTAGGCACGCATTGAACTGGGCTTACCCATGGACTATCAGAGATTGAATAAATTAGACCTGCGTCTAGCAGTTTAATAATCTCTTTCTTAACTACATCTTGCATATTAGGATTTAGTCTTCGTTGGCGTTGCACATACGTTTTATGACCTTCTTCCATAAGGATTTTATGTGTGCAATACGAAGGACTTATTCCTTTAATATCATAAATCTTCCATGCAATGGCTGGTTTATGAGCTTTCAACACAGAAATGAGTTGTGATTTCTCATTTTCAGTAAGAGAAGACGATATCATTACAGGTAATTCAGATTCACCATGTAAATAAGCGTATTCCAAATGGTTTGGAAGTGGCTTTAACTCTAATTTCGGAGGTTCTTCTATCGATGATTTGTATCGATATCTGTCTTCTTCTTTTAGCATTTGAATTTCTTCTGTTGTTGGTTCATATTCATTAGCTATAAGTGTAGCTAACATTTCAGCTTCATCAATTTGTTCTTTACCTTCTCCTAAAGAACATTCTCCTGTTCCTTGTAATTCTGGAAATTCTTCTAATAATTCTGCATGTGCATCTATAGTTTGAATATAATAACATGTATCATCTGCAGATTGCGGTTGTTGCATTGCTCTATCAACTGAAAAGGTAACACTCTCGTCCTCTATACTTAGGGTCAATTTCTTACCGAACACGTCTATCATTGCTTTAGCCGTGTTTAAGAATGGTCTTCCTAATATGAGAGGAACTTGAGAATCTTCTTCCATGTCCAGAACAACAAAATCTACTGGAAATACTAAAGTACCAACTTTAACTAGCATGTTCTCCATTATCCCTCTAGGATATTTTATTGATCTATCGGCTAGTTGTATACTTATTCTTATTGGTTTCAATTCTCCAAGGTCTAGTTTAGCGTATAGTGAATACGGCATTAAATTTATACTAGCACCTAAATCTGCTAATGCTTCTATTGAACTAAGACTACCCAGAAAACATGGAATTGTGAAACTTCCTGGATCAGATAGTATTTCTGGTATCTTATTCAACAGTACTGCTGAACAATTAGCATTCACGGTAACAGCCGAGAGTTCTTCCATTTTCTTTCTATTTGAGATTAGATCTTTCAAGAATTTAGCATATCTAGGCATTCCTAAAATCACATCAATGAAAGGAAGATTTACATTTATCTGTTTAAACATATCCAAGAATTTGGATTGCTCGGCTTCAAGTTTCTCTTTCTTCATTTTACTCGGGTAAGGAAGTGGTGGTTGGTATGGTTTAACATAAGGTTTAGCCTTAACTGTGTTATCTTCATTAACCTTTTCAACTACCGGTTCTTTTTCCTTATCTTGATCAGGTTGTGGTTCTTGTGGAGTAGGAATAGCTTCATCAGAAGTTACAGGTATTTCAGGTGGTGTAAGTGTTGTACCACTTCTTGTGGTAATGGCTTTAGCTGTTTCATTCCGGGGTTTAGCATTTGTATCACTAGGTAGACTTCCCGATTTTCTTTCACCTATTAAACTTGCTAGGTTACTTACTTCTTGTTCCAAGTTTTGAATAGAAGCTTGTTGATTTCTAAATGCTTGAGCATTTTGTTCATTGGTTTGTTTTTGAGATGTGAAAAACTGCGTTTGAGTTTCAACTAGCTTCGTCATCATATCTTCTAAGTTCGGCTTTTTATCATCGGTTTGTTGTGGTGGTTTGTTTTGAAAATTAGGTCTTTGCTGATTGTAAGTATTGTTGAATACTTGTTGATTGCTAGGACCTTGTTGGTTGTTGTATGGAATATTTCGGTTATAATTCTGGTTTTGATTGTAAATAGGTCTTGGCGGTTGATAATTATTCTGATAATTATTTCCAGGCCTTTGGTTTATGTATGAAATATTCTCTCTTTGTTCCATTGTTAGTTCAATACTGAGACAATCTTTTGTCAAATGTGGTCCTCCACACTGCTCACAACTAATTCGTATTGAGTGAATATCTTTAGTCATCTTTTCCATTCTTCTCTCCACAGCATCTATCTTTGCGAAAATGGAATCTAAGTCATGGCTAGAATCGGTTCTAGCTGCTTTAGATGATCTAACGATATCTTTTTCTTGGTGCCACTCATGTGAGTGGGAAGCAGTGTTATCAATAATTTTGTAAGCATCAGTTTCGGTTTTCTTCATAATAGAACCATCAGCTGCTATATCTATGTCTTTCCTTGTAGTGATGTCGCATCCTTGGTAGAATATTTGTACTATTTGACAGGTATCTAAACCATGTAGCGGACATCCTCTTAATAACTTTCCAAATCTAGTCCACGCCTCATATAGAGTTTCATTCGGCTTCTGTGTGAATGTAACAATTTCTCCTTGAAGTCTTACGGCTTTAGATGCAGGAAAGAATTATTTAAGAAATTTTTCAACTAAAACGTCCCATGTATCAATCGCCCCTTCAGGTAATGATTCCAACCAATCTTTGGCTTCTCCCTTTAAAGTCCAGGGAAATAACATGAGATATATCTGTTCATCCTCCACTTCTCGGATTTTTAATAGTGTGCAGATCCTATTAAAGGTACGTAGATGTTCATTTGGATCTTCCTTCGGCGCACCACTAAATTGGCATTGATTAGTCACCATGTGTAGAATTTGTCCTTTGATTTCATAATCTGGCGCATAATGTCTGGATGAGTAATTGCGTGACCTTGGCCAGTGCATTTAGCTCTCATTCGGTCTTCCATACTTAATGGTTCCAGATTCTCCATAATTGAATTTGTTGAATCGGAATCACTAGAGGATTCTGATTTAATGGTTCGTTCCTCAACAATCTCTGTTTGAATGATTGGTGGTTCCGGAGGAAAGTTTAGTGGTTCAGGATCTATGAATCGTCCCTGAATATTCTCCGGATTCTCAATTGTGAGGTCGGGTTCAAAAAATGGATTATCGGAAATTTGAACTGGAGTACTTGGTCGACTGGATGACGATTCTAAAGAAAAATCAACGGCGGTAATATTTGCTAAATGTCTTGATCTAGTTACAGGTGGTGAACGTACAAAAGGTGATGAACGTCTTGCTCGGTGCATTCACTGAATATCCTATTAGTTTTTAAAAGGAAAGAAAAATTATAATAAGTTATCCAATCAATAGACTTTTCTGATTTTGCCCACGTTTCAAATAGCCAAAAGATGCAGCAGAGGGGCACGATTCGTTTGGTCTCAATATAATTGAGGACTGTTTGGCTCCAATAACCCGGTCCACGTACAAATCCAACTATTACTACGAACCAAAAAATTTTGATGTCTATCAATTTAACCACTTAAAATAAATTTTCGTAATTTTAAAGAAATTTAGATAAGAAGTAGAATAAAAATCTATGTCCTAAAAACTAGAATAGCGAGAAATAAGAAAGAAAAAGAGTGTGTCGAAAAAGGTCGAAAAAGAAAAATGGTTGAAAAATAAAAGGTGACGGAAAAATAAAAGAAACTTATTACACTTAAAAACACTTGACTAACCTAACCTTATTACTACAACTAACTTAAAATTATAATCGCAAATTGAGATTACTAATTGGAATGATAATTGATACATAGGTAAAAGTCGTCTAAAAATATTAAAGCTTACAGGAAAAACTAAATCCCAAATGGAAATAACTTAAAAAGAAACTAAAACTTAAAAAGGCGTCGCAAAATTCTAAAGCACCTAAATCTTAATCTAAAGAAAAAGCACTTAAGGAATTCTACGGCTAAGCCTAAAAATCTAGAAGTAAAAATAACTATGGCAAAAACTAAGTTTAAAACTAAATATGAGCTAAAAATATAAATATTACGCTAAAACAATTAAAAAGGGACAAAATATAAAAATATACTAAAAGTTGTAAAAAGTACAAATTTTATAAAAATATTATTTTTATATTATTTATTTTATAAAACTATTAATTTTACAATTTAATTAAACTAATTTAACTAAAATATAAATTAAATAAAAAGTAAAACTAATTATAATAATAATAATTAATTAGGGTTAATAATAATAATAATTAATAATTACTCCGTAATTAAATGCAGATTAGGGTTTCTGTATGGCGTGTCAGATTGTCTCCGCGAGTTGCGGTATTAGAAGCTGTAAACTCCGCGAGTCGCGGGGTTCCAAAATTCAAATGACAGGTTGTTTAAAATTCGACGCGTTTTTTTTTTGTTTTCTGTTTTAAAATCTAAAATATTTATATAATAAAAACTTATATTTAAAAACTAAAATAAAAATAAAGAAACTTTATAAAACTTAAATATTTAATAAAATCTTAAAAATATATAAATTTTTGTTTTTCTTTTTATATTTTCGTATATTTAAAACGTATTTTTATAAAAACGAATTTTAATAAAAGTAAACTAAAAATCTTTTTTTTTTTATGTAGCGTTGCGCTTCCGGCTTTTAAGCGAATCCCCGGCAGCGGTGCCAAAAATACTTGATGTTATGCGAGGTGTATATAAAATAGCTTTAAATTTCAATAGAAAATACTATTAAATACGATACAATTTTACACAAGATATTTATTTATTTAGAGAATGGATATACTTAAACCTTGCTACAACACTTATAGGCAGTGTACCTAATTGTACAGTAGTGTAGTTTTTAGTAAGTCCGGTTCGTTCCGCATGGAAAATCTTTAAACAAAGCTTAACGCTATATTAGTTTACTTTTATAAAAATACAAATATATATATAAGTAATATTATTATTATAAAGGGGGTTTTTACCGTTTAATGACCGGTTTGTCGATTTTAAAACTTTAGTCGCAGTTAAAACCAAATGTAAAATAATAAATAATACAAGACTTAATTTAAAGCGTAAAGTAAATAACGATAATGAAATTGCGATAAATAAAAGTGCGATAAAATAAACTTGCGATAATTAAAAAGTACGAAAATTAAAGTGCAATTAAATACAATAACAATAAAAATAATGCGATAATTAGAAGTGCAATTAAATATAAAATAAAGGAAATAAAATATGAAATAAAAGAATTACTTTCATTGATGACTTCAGTCGTTTCGGATATATCTACTTGTTAAGACACAAATGCGAAACTTTTGAAGCATTCAAAGAATATCAAAACGAAGTACAAAATCAACTCAACAAAACTATCAAGGTACTTTATACCGATAGAAGAGGTGAATACCTAAGCGATGCTTTCCAGGATCAACTTAAAAGTTGTGAGATTATCTCGCAACTTACTCTACCTGGAACACCCCAACTTAATGGAGTATCCGAAAGGAGGAACCGAACCCTAATGGATATGGTTCAATCTATGATGGCAAGAAGCTCGTTACCTCTATCATTTTGGGGTTATTGTCCGTACTCCATGGCTCGTATTCTAAATATGGCCCCAACCAAGAAAGTGGACCGAACTCCTCATGAGATGTGGTTTGGAAAACCTCCTTCTCTATCATACTTGAAAGTATGGGGATGTGAAGCTTATCCTAAGCGTTTCGTCGCTAATAAACCGAATGCTCGATCCACAAAGTGTATCT
The DNA here is from genome assembly GCF_046630445.1 of Rutidosis leptorrhynchoides. Classification (NCBI taxonomy): domain Eukaryota; kingdom Viridiplantae; phylum Streptophyta; class Magnoliopsida; order Asterales; family Asteraceae; genus Rutidosis; species Rutidosis leptorrhynchoides. The sequence goes on from NC_092339.1 coordinate 350,940,451, forward strand.
TCATAGGATATCCCAAGGATAATATGGGATACTATTTCTATGATCCAATCGAACGAAATGTATTTGTTGCTGGGAAGGCAGAATTCCTTGAAACTAAGTTCCTTATGGAAGGTAATAGTGAAAGAAAGATAGATCTTGAAGAGGTTCAAGATCAAGAAGATGATACAAAATTGGTTGACACTAGCACTCAACATCAAAATGTTGGGAATGATCATATGGGTGATCAAAGTATACAAAACGTTCGTAGATCTGGTAGGATTAGTAATCCTCCTGAGAGGTATGGGCATCTAATGGATGGGTGCTATGTGGTTGATTTGGATGAACCAACTGACTACCAAGATGCTTTATCAAGGATTGATATAGATAAATGGCAGGAAGCCATGAATGCTGAGATGCAATCCATGTATGACAATCAAGTTTGGGAACTGGTTGCACAACCTACTGGCTCCAGGCTAGTTGATTGTAAATGGCTTTTCAAGAAGAAAACCGACATACATGGAAACTTGGATACATATAAAGCTAGACTTGTAGCAAAAGGTTTCACTCAAACTCAAGGGGTTGACTATGATGAAACTTTTTCGCCTATGGTAATGCTAAAGTCTATTAGGATATTATTTGCCATTGCTGCTCATTATGATTATTAAATATGGCAAATGGATGTCAAGACCTCTTTCCTAAATGGATATCTTGAGGAAGATGTCTATATGGTTCAGCCTGAAGGTTTTGTTGATCCGAAATATCCTAATAAAGTATGCAAGTTAAAGAAGTCAATCTACGGATAGAAACAAGCATCTAGAATGTGGAATCATTGTTTTAATGAGGACGCTAAGAAATTTGGCTTCCTTAAAAATGGTGATGAAGCTTGTGTATACAAGAAAGCTAGTGGGAGCACTATCATGTTCCTTGTACTATATGTGGATGATATATTGTTATTTGGAAATGATATTCCGACAATGCAATGTGTCAAAACTTGGCTAAGTAGATGCTTCTCCATTAAAGATCTTGGAGAAGCACAATACGTTTTGGGGATTGGGATCTACAGGGATATATCTAAGAAATTGATAGGATTAAATCAAAGTGCATACATTGAAAAGGTCTTGAAAAAGTTCAAGATGGAGAACTCTAAGAAAGGTTTGGTATCTATTCAAAGAGGAACGCTTCTCAGTTCATCTCAGTGCCCTACCACAAAAGATGAACAAGAGAGAATAAAGAATGTCCCATACGCATTTGCTATTGGGTCAATCATGTATGCAATGATATGCACTAGACCGGATGTGTCATGCGCTCTTAGCTTGACAAGTAGATACCAGAATAACCCTGGAAACAGTCATTGAATTGCGGTTAAAAGTATATTGAAATACCTTAGGAGGACTAAGGATATGTTTCTAATATATGGGTCTGGTGAGGAGGAACTCGCAGTAAAAGGTTACGTGGACGCGAGTTTCCAAACTGATCGAGATGATTCTCGATCACAATCCGGTTTTGTCTTCATGTTAAATGGAGGTGCGGTCTCTTGGAAGAGTTCAAAACAGGATGTTGTTGCATTATCCACTACAGAGTCAGAGTATATTGCTTCCTCATTGGCAGCTTAGGAAGCTGCATGGATGAAGAAATTCATCGATGACTTAGGAGTTGTCCCTTCCATTCAGGACCCTCTTGAAATCTTTTGTGACAACGAGGTTGCGATTGCTCAAATCAAGGAACCTCGTGCTCACCAAAAGACCCATCACATTGAGCGGAGATTCAACTACATAAGGGATGAAATTGAAAAGGGAAAGATATGTATTCGCAAAGTTCACACAGATCTTAATATAGCGGATCCACTCACGAAGCTCTTACATGGAGCAAAACATGAAGGACATGTTTGTGCATTAGGGCTTCGATATTCTACTGTTTGTTTATGATCTATTTTATGTATTGTAGCGGAACGAAGTGGTTCAAACTCATTAATATAACTATGGTGTTAATTTATTTTGAGTCAAGTTCATATTTTGCATATTTTATCCATGAATAAGCTATTATTCTAAATTCTGTAGTCGATAACATTTGTGGGAATAAGTGTGAGGTCTAGACTATTATGAACTTGGATTGGTATACATTCACAGGATGAATGTGGGGCAAGGTTGCAACAAAGGTTCATAGATATTTGTGGGATATTGATGTTATGCGAGGTGTATATAAAATAGCTTTAAATTTCAACAGGAAATACTATTAAATACGATACAATTTTACACAAGATATTTATTTATTTAGAGAATGGATATACTTAAACCTTGCTACAACACTTATAGACAGTGTACCTAATCGTACAGTAGTGTAGTTTTTAGTAAGTCCGGTTCGTTCCACAGGGAAAATCTTTAAACAAAGCTTAACGCTATATTAGTTTACTTTTATAAAAATACAAATATATATATAAGTAATATTATTATTATAAAGGGGGTTTTTACCGTTTAATGACCGGTTTGTCGATTTTAAAACTTTAGTCGCAGTTAAAACCAAATGTAAAATAATAAATAATACAAGACTTAATTTAAAGCGTAAAGTAAATAATGATAATGAAATTGCGATAAATAAAAGTGCGATAAAATAAACTTGCGATAATTAAAAAGTACAAAAATTAAAGTGCAATTAAATACAATAACAATAAAAATAATGCGATAATTAGAAGTGCAATTAAATATAAAATAAAGGAAATAAAATATGAAATAAAAGAATTATGCTTATTTAAACTTCCGTAATCATGATGTTTGACGTGTTGATTTTAGTTTTATGCCCATGGGTTAATTGTCCTTTGTCCTGGATTATTTAATATGTCCGTCTGGTTTTTGTCCATAACAGTCCATCGGTCATAAATTTAAAGTGCGAGTGTCCTCGTCAATTTATTCTTATACCCGAAGTCAAATATTCCAACTAATTGGGGACTTAAACTGTAACAAGGTTTTAATACTTTGTTTAATAATTACACCAGGATATCGACTGCGTGTAACCCAAGGTTTTAATACTTTGTTATCAATTATGCCAAGTGTCCTTGTACATAATTTCACCCCTGTTTTAATAATTCCATAGACTATTAATCCATTCCCGTGTCCGGTTAAATGAACGATTATTCGTACATATAAATACCCCGCCCATCGTGTCCAATCGAGTGTATATGGTTATTTATAGGTACATCCAATTGTAAATCTTTATATTAAAATTAACAAACTATCATTTAGTTAAACAAATATAAAGCCCATTAATAGCCCATAGTCTAATTTCCACAAGTGTCGTTCTTTTGTCCAAAGCCCACTTATGGTACAAAGCCCAATTACCCAATTTTAGTAATTAACCCAACATCATGATTACTTCGGATTAAATAAGCATAATAATAACTTAGCTACGAGACATTAAATTAAAAAGGTTGAACATAACTTACAATGATTAAAAATTGCGTAGCGTTACACGGACAGAATTTCGACTTACACCCTTACAACATTTGCTAACATACCCTTATTATTAGGATTTAAAATTAAAATTAAAATTAAAATATAAATTATATATATATATATATATATATATATATATATATATATATATATATATATATATATATATATATATATATATATATATATATATATATATATATATTTACGTATATATTGAGAGAGAGATAGATATTGGATGTTTTTGCGATCAGAATTCGTTTGCTTTTATAGGGAGTTTCAGAATTTGGTGCTCCGCGACTCGCGGCAATTTTTTCCTTCAAACTCCGCGAGCCGCGGAGTTTGTTTTTACAGCTCACCCACATTTGGCTCTTTGTTTGCCGACGATTTATTTTATAAATATAATATATATATAATTAATATAATTAATTATATATTATATTATATTTATATACATAGTTACCTTGTAATTTTTAGTCCGTTGCGTCGAGCGTTGAGAGTTGACTCATGTCCCGGTTCCGGATTTTCGAACGTCCTTGCGTACAATTTAATATCTTGTACTTTGTGTTTTGAATCTTGTACTCTTGTAATTTCGAGACGTTTCTTATCAATAATTGGAACCTCTTTGATTGTATTTTGTACTTTTGAGCTTTTTGGTCGTTTGCATCTTCAATTCGTCGAATCTGTCTTTTGTCTTCACCTTTTATTATTTAAACGAATATCACTTGTAAATAGAACAATTGCAACTAAAAGCTTGTCTTTCTTGAGGAATAATGCTATGAAATATATGTTAGTTTTTAGCATTATCAGATATAAATATTGGAAGACCCGCTCTCAAGATTTACTGAATGGAGCCTTTGTGGTTGATCACATGTAATCTTGAGTAAAAGAGAATATCATTGAATCCTCTGACCTGAGATACATATTGGGTTCAGATATTTACCAAGTATTGTGCCTTGATTCTTTCCTTCGCTATTCTGAAATATGGTAGTTCATAAGGAAGAGCTCAAGTATAATACAAAGTATATATTTAGGATGTATGTAGTCAAGATGGAATTTGTCCCTCTTATTCGTTGAGAGCCAGATGTCTAAGGCCTGATAAATTAAATCTAGAAGAGAGTGATCACTCTGTATCTCTTGGATTTAACATGACATCTAGGACAAAAGGATGTAATGAAAGATTCACCTATTCATATTCGAGATGGGAACTCGAAAGGGATGATGTTATTGAATGGCACAAAGTCATAACATATTAGGGGTGATGGACGGTCGTAGGTGGTATCCATCACTTGCATTAATGTCTTATGTTTCTCGTGCAAGTAGGAGATTGAAAGTATTTCGTATGCCCGAGAGACATATTAAATTAATGTGGCTAATATGTTTTGATCCAATTCGGGTCATACTCAATAACAAGCTTACCGACACCTTATTCATATTAGATCTTAAAAATTGGATCGATGATTAAAATACGTGACACTTGGAGTTTATAAAATGGTTTTCTAAAATTATATCACTTGATATGTATATAAATTACGGAATAATTTATATGATAAGGATTTAATTATTTATAGGTTAAATAATTAATTAAGTTATGTTACATTTTATAAAATTGGTTTTATAAAATAAAGTATACATAACTAATATATGGAAGTTTATAAAATATATTTTATAAAATCTAATTTTATAAAATTATTTAAATAAAATGGGAAGTGGTATTGGAAGTTGGAGTTCTTGTGCCCAAGACACCATTTAATTGGCCATTTGGTTCCTATATCTATATGCATGCATCTAGTCCTCTTTGTGACCATATACACATGCAAATACATATCAAGGCTTAGCAAAAAAAAAAAAGCTCTCCCTCCTCACTTGTGCTGCTGGCCGAAATTTTTCAAAAAAAAAAGGAGAGAGTTTTGAGTTTTTTTAACTTAAAAATCAAGTGTAAAAATCCTAACCAAAATAAGAAAGGTGCTGGTTTTCAAGCTTGAGGTATCACAACTTAAGGCTTCATTTATTTGAGGCTTGCATTCATCTTCATCTTCATCATCAACCTCCTAGATAGGAGAAGATATAATCTATTTTCTATCTTGTAGTTTGTAAGTATATTTCACAACTTGATCCTATTTGGGATTTAACTTTAAATGGTTAATGTATAACATGTTTAAAAATGGTAATATTCGCTTCCGCTTTATTTATTACTTAAAAATGGCTTTAAGTTTTATGCACATGTTAAATCCCAACAAGACTTAGCATGGTACATATTGTTTTAAGGCCTATTATTTCACTCGCAATGTATTTATGTATAACACATATAAATTTGAATCTAATGTCACTTCATTAAACACGCTTTTTTAAATCATTAACATGCGCCGCTAGATGGAGTACCATTTGGCGGCGCATAACCTTCGGTTTCAGATTGTGCTAAAATTCTCGAGATCACCCTAAAACGACTCTAACATCAAGACTCCTGGATAGTGTCTTGACATTTGAGGTCGTCAGGATGCCGAAAAATACATTTTACTCATTTTTAATGTTGTATTTGAACTTTTTCAATTTATATCTTATTATTAGTTTTGTGTATGCATGACTTAGCATGGTATATATCGTTTTAAGGCATGTTATTTCACTCGAAATGTAATTATGTATAACGGTTATAAATTTGAATCTAATGTCACTTCATTAAACACGTTTTTTTAAATCATTAGTATGCGCCGCCAGATGGAGTACCATTTGGCGGCGCATAACCTTCGGTTTCAGATTATGCTAAAATTCTAAAAATCACCCTAAAACGGCCGAACAAGCAAGACTCTCTGAACGTGCTTGCCATTAGAGGTCGTCTAGATTCCGAAAAAGACATCTTTCCTCGCAAAATCGCACCACGCACCAAACACCACTGACGGTTCGTGGTGCTTGGTGGTTTGTGTCTTTGGCCAAAATGTTCGATCCATCGTATCTTTTGACTCGTAGCTCCGATTTTATCACCGTTTTTTTTCAAATCGCGTATTTTTCCGGGATCTATCCATTGGAAATTTTTCTTAGGCAGTATATCCCAAATATTTTTCGAAACGAGTCCTCGAAAGCCTTCAATTTTGCCTTTTTAAATTTTGACCGTTTTGAATTACATTCATATTATTCCTTTTGTGTATGCATGACTTAGCATGGTACATATTGTTATAAGGCCTATTATTTCACTCGCAATTTAATTATGTATAACGCATATAAATTTGAATCTAATGTCACTTCATTAAACATGCTTTTTATATCATTAATATACGCCGCCAGATGGAGTACCATTTGGCGGCGCATAACCTTCGGTTTCAGATTGTGGTGAAATTCTCGAGATCACCCTAAAACAACTCTAACATTAAGACTCCTGGATAGTGTCTTGACATTTGAGGTCGTCAGGATGCCGAAAAAAGACATTTTACTCATTTTTAATGTTCTCTTTGAACGTTTTCAATTTATATCTTATTATTAGTTTTGTGTATACATGACTTAGCATGGTATATATCGTTTTAAGGCCTGTTATTTCACTCGTAATGTAATTATGTATAACGGGTATAAATTTGAATCTAATGTCACTTCATTTAACACGTTTTTTTAAATCATTAGTATGCGACACCAGATGGAGTACCATTTGGCGGCGCATAACATTCGGTTGCAGATTGTGCTAAAATCCTCAAGATCACCCTAAAAGAGCCGAACGAGTAAGACTCTTTGAACGTTTTAGCCATTCAAGGTCATCTAGTTCCGAAAATGATATCTTTCCTCGCAAAATTGCACCACGCACCAAACATCACTGACGGTTCGTGGTGCTTGGTGTTTTGTGTCTTTGGCCAAAATGTTCGATCTATCGTATCTTTTGACTCGTAGCTCAGATTTAGTCACCGGCTTTTTTCAAATCCTGTATTTTTTCAGGATCTATCCGTTGCCAAACTGCCGTAGGCGGTTTGTCCCAAATATTTTTCGAAACGAGTCCTCGAAAGCCTTCAATTTTGCCATTTTTCGATTTTGACCGTTTTGAATTGCATTCATATTATTCCTTTTGTGTATGCATGATTAGCATGGGACATATTGTTTTAAGGCCTATTATTTCACTCGCAATATAATTATATATAACACATATAAATTTGAATTTAATGTCACTTCATTAAATACGCTTTTTTAAATCATTAATATGCGCCGCAAGATGGAGTACCATTTGGCGGCGCATAACCTTCGGTTTCAGATTGTGCTGAAATTCTCGAGATCACCCTAAAACGACTCTAACATCAAGACTCCTGGATAGTGTCTTGACATTCGAGGTCGTCAGGATGCCGAAAAAGACATTTTACTCATTTTTAATGTTCTCTTTGAACGTTTTCAATTTATATCTTATTATTAGTTTTGTGTATGCATGACTTAGAATGGTATATATCATTTTAATGCCTGTTATTTCACTCGCAATGTAATTATGTATAACGGGTATAAATTTGAATCTAATGTCACTTCATTAAACACGTTTTTTAAATCATTAGTATGCGTCGCTAGATGGAGAACCATTTGGTGGCGCATTAAATGTCCCGTTCATATTGATTATAAACGTTCCATATTAATTGATTTCGTTGCGAGGTTTTGACCTCTATATGAGACGTTTTTCAAAGACTGCATTCATTTTTAAAACACCCATAACCTTTATTTTATCTATAAAGGTTTAAAAAGCATTACGTAGATTATCAAATAATGATAATCTAAAATATACTATTTACACACGACCATTACATAATTGTCATAACCCGTCCTTAACCATAAGAACGTGTTAGATAACGTATGATTTCATAGCGAGGTATTGACCTCTATATGCGACATTTTTAAAAGAACAACTGCATATATTTTACATTACAAACCATAATTCTTATTTTTGATACAAGCTTTAGACAATAAAAAGATGATTATCGTTTAGCAATAATCTTAGACTTACAAACTTTACATGTGATGATAACAATACGATTTCTAGCATATTTTACATTACAAATCCTCCGATATGCAGTTTTATTTTTGACACAAATATGCATACTCAAGATCTTGTTTAAATTCAACATGTTGCAGCGGAAGCTTCTAATTATCACCTGAGAATAGACATGTTTTAAAACGTCAACATAAAGTTGGTGAGATATAGGTTTAATGCCGGCAGCAATATATATATATATATATAGACCACAAGATTTCATATATAAACGTTTTAATAAAAATATTCTAAGTGGTTGAGCACTTGGTAACCATACTTAACATTTAATCACGTCGCATATTCCCTTTATTATGAAATCTTACTACACCGTACCAAGTGTAGTCACAAAACGAAGTACTGTGCAACCGTTGAATACTGGTCGTCCAGTCCGGTTGGGGTTGTCAGGCCCGATAGATCTATCAACAGGATTCGCGTTTACAATACCGCTGTAAATAATAGTTACCAAGCTACAGGGAAGTATGCCAGTGGTACAACTCAACGTAGAATATATTTTTCAGTTACTTGTGTCCATAACGTAAAACATAAAATACATGTATTCTCATCCCGAAATATTTAGAGTTTAAAAGTGGGACTATATACTCACTTTCGTCTTGAAGATATATATATATATAATTTGACTTGGTCTCCGGTTGATATCACGAACCTATCCATATATAATATATCAATACCTTTTCTTTTTAAACAAACGTCACATATATATACTTGTTATACTTTTAATACTTTGAATAATTCCTTAGTCCATAGTTAGCAGTTCGTTGTTAGTAATTCAATTTTAATGGTTCATTTTTAGATGTTTAATATACCCGCAATGAAATAAATAAAACCCCCAACGAAATAAATAAAACCCCATCGTATATGTATTGGTCGAGATTAATCTTGACCCACGGTACCGGTGTTGTCAAATGACGTGTTGCGTACATAAAGTACCGGTGTTGTCAAATGACGTGTTGCGTACAAACATGGGATCTTATGATTAATCTTCTCGTAATGTTTACGGGTGATCCTGAACCATATAAAATTGAATTATAAGTACATATATATAAAATATCATGTTATCTTAGAAATATGTGATTTTATTTAATTTTTCCCAATTAATCCCGAAGTTAAACAAGTCTTGGATAACCAATTTTGTTTCGGTCATAGTTTCTTCGTTACAAATCCGTTTTCGTTGATTCAACTTGCCATCTCCTTGGATCGAGTTCCTTTTTAAGACTATGAACTGTAAATACCTTAGTTTGTATTCAAAATCACAGGTCATAGGTCAAAATTTAGTGAAACTTATGAAGTTAATCATTTTCCATCATGTAAACAACCTTAAATAATTATTTTTCTAAAAATACTTATACTTTGAGTTAAATCATGAAATTTTTATGTGTTAACATATTCATAAGAAATATCATTTTTCCAGAATATAAACCTCCAATTCAAAGTTCAAGATGGTTTTTAATTATCCAACCCAAAACAGCCCCCGGTTGCACTCCGACGTCGTAAAAACAGTTTTTAAGGTGTTCTTTGAAAAACCAAGTTATACCTTGTTAAATTAGCATATATTTAGGTTATATTACAGGTCTTGAAGTATTTTAAAAGTTAAGTTAGAAGGATCTATTTAGTTTGCAAACAAGTTTGAAAACATTCAAACTATGTTCTTGTTGTTAAAATTTTATACCACAAAATAAGATAGCTATATATATATGAATCGAATAAGGTTATGAACATAGATTCTACCTCAAGTTCCTTGGACAAGGTTGCTGTAAAAGAGGAGTAAGAACCTAGAACCAAAAGGGTGATGGAAGTGGATGAAAGATTGGAAGTAAGTTGGTGTTCTTGGAAGGTTTTCTTGAAGTGTTTTTGTATGGTTTTCTTATGGTGTTTAAGTAAGGTTTTTATGGCTAGATCTTTAAGGTTTCTTGCTGGATTGTTATGGAGTTCAAAGGTTAAGAAAGAGTGTGTGTTTAGCTTAAGAAATTTGAAGTTAAAATGAATGAAAATGATGATACATATATACTACATAAAAACGTGTTTCATAAGGATACATGGACAAAATTTTAGTTTGTATTTTTGTAATTAGTCTTACAATCATTCAAAAGCAATTACCTTATACCTAGGGTAGTAACAAGGGCTGGTTAGGTGGTGATTTGATGTGTATATACCAATAGTAAATACGTATAGAAGCTAGGTATGATACGAGTACAAATACTCTAGGTATACGTATAGAAATTTTGTGAAAAATGGAATGAGGATTCAAATATAGCTATCTTTTGTGAATACACTTATATGATTTTATGTATTTAAGTCTTTAAAAGTGATTAAATACATTACTTATACGATATATGTATAAACATTATATGTTATAAGTATTTATGTCAAATATCGTTACGTATGGTTATCGTTTTGAAAACTTAAGTTAGTAGTTTCAAAATATACTTATAACTTATTGTTATTAATACAAAATAAGATATTAAAACATTCTTAGATCATGTTAAATATGTATATATACATATATATACACAAACGTATAATTATCATATATTGTACAGTTCGTGATATCATCGGTCAAACTAGACGGTCAAACGTTGTGTAAATCTCTTTTCGAAAAACATAAGTCTCGACAATTTGGATTGCTTATCATGTTGGTAAGGTTTAATTTATGTAAATATTAATCTTATAAGTATAGAACGATCGAAAAAGTGCGGGTCGTTACATTACCTCCCCGTTAAATAAATTTCGTCCCGAAATTTTAAAATTGTACCTATTTTGCGTCATCGAGAAACAAGTGTGGATACTTTTGTTTCATCTGATCCTCTCATTCCCAAGTAAACTCAGGACCTCTTCGAGCATTCCAACGAACCTTAACGATCGGTATGTTGCTCTGCTTGAGCTGTTTAACTTCACGGTCCATGATTTCGATTGGTTCTTCGATGAATTGTAGTTTCTCATCGACATGGATTTCTTCAAGAGGAATGGTGAGATCTTCCTTTGCAAGACACTTCTTAAGGTTTGAGACGTGAAAGGTATTATGTACTCCGGCGAGTTTTTGCGGTAACTCGAGTCGATAAGCTACCGGTCCAATGCGTTCGATGATCTTGAACGGGCCTACGTACCTTGGGTTCAGTTTACCCCTTTTGCCGAAACGTATTACACCTTTCCAAGGTGACACCTTTAACATAACCATGTCACCGATCTGAAACTCTAATGGTTTCCTTCGGACATCGGCGTAGCTCTTTTGGCGACTACGGGCTATTTTCAATCTCTCCTTGATTTGTACTATCTTTTCAGTAGTTTCATGTATGATCTCGGGACGAGTTAATTGTCGATCTCCTACTTCATTCCAACAGATAGGAGATCTACACTTCCTTCCATACAATGCTTCGAATGGCGCAGCTCCAATGCTCGCATGATAACTATTATTATACGAGAATTCTGCTAACGGTAGATATTTATCCCATCCGTTTCCAAAATCGATCACACATGCCCTGAGCATGTCTTCAAGAGTCTGAATTGTTCTTTCACTCTGCCCGTCGGTTTGCGGATGATATGCGGTACTCATATCCAAACGAGTTCCTAGTGCCTCCTGTAGTGATTGCCAGAACTTTGAGGTAAATCTACTATCACGATCTGATATAATGGAAATAGGTATTCCATGCCTTGAAACAACTTCCTTTATATACAATCGTAATAGTTTCTCCATTCTATCCGTTTCCTTTATAGGCAAGAAATGTGCAGACTTGGTGAGACGATCAACAATCACCCAAATGGTGTCGTATCCCCAGGCAGTCTTTGGTAACTTCGTGATGAAATCCATGGTAATACCATCCCATTTCCATTCTGGGATTTCTGGTTGTTGAAGTAACCCTGACGGCTTCTGGTGTTCAGCTTTGACTTTGGAACAAGTTAAACATTCCCCAACATATGTTGCAACGTCTGTCTTTAAATTAGGCCACCAATAATGTGTCTTAAGATCTTGGTACATCTTTCCAACTCCAGGATGTATCGAGTATCTTGTCTTATGTGCCTCGTTCAATATCAACTTCCTTAATCCACCCAACTTCGGTACCCAAATACGGTTTGCAAAATATCGAATTCCGTCTTCCCGTATAACGAGTTGCTTCTCATACTTCTTCATTATTTCATTTCCTATATTTTCTTTAGTAAGTGCTTCTCGTTGAACTTATTTGATTTGTGAGTTGAGATTCATGCGAATTTTTATGTTCATCGCTCGTACTCGAATTGGTTCTCGTTCCTTTCTGCTTAGAGCGTCGGCCACCACGTTCGCTTTCCCGGGATGATAACGAATTTCACAATCATAGTCATTTATTAACTCAACCCACCTACGTTGCCTCATGTTCAGCTGTTTTTGATCAAAAATATGTTGAAGGCTTTTATGATCAGTAAACACAGTGCATTTAACCCCATACAAGTAGTGTCTCCACATCTTCAATGCAAACACGACTGCTCCCAGTTCTAGATCATGCGTCGTATAATTCCGCTCGTGAATCTTCAATTGTCGGGATGCGTATGCAATAACTTTCTTTCGTTGCATAAGAACACAACCAAAACCTTGTCGCGAAGCGTCACAATATATTTCAAAATCATCGTTCCCTTCAGGTAACGATAAAATAGGCGCAGTAGTTAACTTCTTCTTCAGTAATTGAAATGCGTTCTCCTGCTCCGAGGTCCATTCGTATTTCTTCCCTTTTTGGGTTAACGCTGTCAACGGCTTAGCTATTCGGGAAAAATCTTGAATAAACCTTCTATAATAACCGGCTAAACCCAAAAATTGGCGTATCTGCATTGGTGTCTTAGGAGTCTCCCATTTTTCAATGGCTTCAATTTTTGCTGGATCAACCTGAATTCCTTTGCTACTAACAACGTGGCCAAGAAATTGCACTTCTTTCAACCAGAAAGCACATTTAGAAAATTTAGCATATAGCTGTTCTTTTCTTAACAACTCTAATATCAACCTTAAATGCTGCTCATGCTCTTGCTCACTCTTGGAATAGATAAGAATGTCATCAATGAAAATGATAACAAACTTATCTAAATACGGACTACAAACTCGATTCATGAGGTCCATGAATACAGCTGGCGCATTTGTCAACCCAAACGGCATGACCAAAAATTCGTAATGACCATAGCGTGTCCAAAAAGCAGTTTTCGGTATATCTTCTTCTTTGACGCGTAGTTGGTGATAGCCCGATCTTAGGTCGATTTTCGAATAAACACATGATCCTTGTAGTTGATCAAATAAGTCATCAATTCTCGGTAGTGGATACCGATTCTTGATAGTTAAATTATTTAATTCACGATAATCTATACACATCCTAAAAGATCCATCTTTCTTCTTAACAAATAAAATTGGAGCTCCCCACGGTGAAGTGCTTGGTCGTATGAATCCACGGTCCAGTAATTCTTTTAACTGACTTTGAAGTTCTTTTAATTCGGACGGTGCAAGTCTATATGGCGCACGAGCCACTGGTGCAGCTCCTGGTACTAAATCTATTTGAAATTCTACAGATCTAAATGGAGGTAATCCCGGCAACTCTTCCGGAAAAACTTCAGGAAAATCTCTTACCACAGGCATGTCGTTGATGCACTTTTCTTTTTCTTTCTTTTCGACTTTATTAACATGTGCTAGAATAGCATAACATCCCTTTTCTAAACACTTCTTGGCTTTCAAATAGTTAATGAGTTTTAGCTTTGAGTTACCCTTCTCTCCATAAATCATCACCGGCATTTTATCCTTACAAGGAATACGAATTGCCTTCTTGGCACACACAACTTCAACTCCTACTTTGGACATCCAATCCATGCCGACTATTACATCAAAACTTCCTAATTCTACGGGTATTAAGTCGATTTTAAACGTTTCTCCGGCTAAATTTATTTCACAATCACGACAAATTTTATCGGCTTTAATTAGTTTACCATTAGCTAACTCAATCATGTACTTAGCATCTAGAGGTAATGATGAACAATTCAATTTAGTGTAAAAATTTCTACACACATAACTTCTATCGGCGCCAGTATCAAATATAATAGATGCTGATAAGTTATTAATGGTAAACGTACCCGTAACAAGCTCCGGGTCTTCACATGCCTCTCTAGCATTAATAACAAATGCTCTCCCACGTATAGGTCCGATATTCTTCTCTGGATTCGGGCACTGGCTCTTATAGTGACCTTGTTTTCCACACCCAAAACCAGTAATGGTAGCCAAAGCAGTTCTATTTGCATTGGTGGCAGGAGTCTTGTTACCATTTGCATTTGTAACGAGAGCCCTACAATCTTCCGCAAGATGACCCTGTCGATTACATTTGGTGCATAACACACTACAGTAACCAAAGTGATGTTTGTGACATCGGTTGCATAAAGGACTTTGTCCTTTGTAACCAAAGCCTGAACCACTACCCGCACCTTTCGTTGTTTCTGGTTTCTTAAAAGGTTGTTGTTGATTACCTCGATCATAACTTCCATTCCACTTTCTCTTGTTACTCAATACCTTCACCTCAGTATTGAATGCTTTCTTATCCAAGATGACCTGATCCATTAGCTCGTTTGCCATGGTTATAGCTTCATGAATTGTCCTAGGTTTCGATGCTGTAACATTTGCCTTGACCTTTTTGGGCAAACCATCTTTGTACATTTCAATCTTCCGTTCTTCGGTTGGAACCAATTCAGGACATAGCAAAACTAATTCCATGAATCGCTGATTGTAGTTGGTGATTTCAGTACCAATAACCTTCAGACTTCGTAACTCATCTTCCAACTTCCTAACCTCGTTCCTTGGACAATATTCGTTGATTAACATTGTTTTGAATTCTTCCCACGGAGTATCATAAGCTACATCTCCTCCTACAGCCTTCACATAATTTTTCCACCACGTGAGTGCACTATCTTGTAAAGTGCACGATGCATACTTGGTCATGTCCTTTTCAACACAACCACTGATTTTAAACACAGTCTCCATCTTTTCTATCCACCGGGTTAAACCGATCGGTCCTTCTGTTCCACTGAATGATGAGGGCTTGCAAGCTTGAAAAGTTTTGTAAGTGCACCCCACACGAGGATTTGGGTTAACTGCAGCACCTCTTGCAGCCTCGACCCATAACATTCTGTCGTTCACTCGCTGATTGATGAGTTCCTGGATTTCTTGTTCCGTCATTCAGTTCAATCGCGCCATATTCTTCTATAAGAATGAAAAGAAAATAATTATTCACATGGATTATTATAGATGTAGTGTGTATTTATAGTACATTATAGCTTATTAATAATATGAACCAGGTATTATTATAAAAGCCTTTTCTTCTTATTAGCGTTTTATAATTATATCTAGGGTAGTACCTACCCGTTAATGTCCATACTTAATAGCTTAGTACAGAACCAATTACTACAATCTAAATAATACTTAACCATGGAAAATTATTGCATTTCATACTTCACTATTTTACATATGCTTATCTTACATCGAACATTAAGCAAACCACACTAATAATATTATACAAAACATTATATGATCCCATGGTTTAATACGGCAGCGCATCGTTTGGTCTATTTTCTAGGACGTTTAGGTTCAAGGAATGGCCTAACGCTTATCCTAGCTGTCTGCCTATATTTTGGCTGTGGGGCTGAAGAACTGGATGCCGGGATAGAACGAATAAGAATAGCGGGAATAGGGGTGGTAGTGTCTAGTGGAGTTGGTGCCACATCATCCTTACTAAACTCGGGATTTGAATTTTCTAATTCATTAGCCTTTCGTTTCTTTCCTAGTTCGAACTCGTCTTTTGTAATTTCCTGTATTTCTTCCTCGGGTTCACTTTCCTCCTCGGGTTCACTTTCCGGGTTCTCTATAGTCGGTTCATCTGGAATTTGTGAGTCTTCCCCAAAGATATCATTTTCGTCATCGGATAGGTTAATGACTGGAACACCATCTGAAGATTCTGGTTCGGAGTCGCTGAATGTGATGACAAGTTTTGAGCCCGACATCTATCACACAACAACTAACCCATTAGTACTACATAATATTTACATACCAATTTTAACCAACAATGATAAGCAATGGTTTTTAAATCAGACCCGGTCAAAGTCCAGACTTACTAATGTATCCTAACGACTTCTCGGTTAGACACACTAATGCAAACCTGGTTCGCTAAGACCACCGCTCTGATACCACATGTCATAACCCGTCCTTAACCATAAGAACGTGTTAGATAACGTATGATTTCATAGCGAGGTATTGACCTCTATATGCGACATTTTTAAAAGAACAACTGCATATATTTTACATTACAAACCATAATTCTTATTTTTGATACAAGCTTTAGACAATAAAAAGATGATTATCGTTTAGCAATAATCTTAGACTTACAAACTTTACATGTGATGATAACAATACGATTTCTAGCATATTTTACATTACAAATCCTCCGATATGCAGTTTTATTTTTGACACAAATATGCATACTCAAGATCTTGTTTAAATTCAACATGTTGCAGCGGAAGCTTCTAATTATCACCTGAGAATAGACATGTTTTAAAACGTCAACATAAAGTTGGTGAGATATAGGTTTAATGCCGGCAGCAATATATATATATATATATATAGACCACAAGATTTCATATATAAACGTTTTAATAAAAATATTCTAAGTGGTTGAGCACTTGGTAACCATACTTAACATTTAATCACGTCGCATATTCCCTTTATTATGAAATCTTACTACACCGTACCAAGTGTAGTCACAAAACGAAGTACTGTGCAACCGTTGAATACTGGTCGTCCAGTCCGGTTGGGGTTGTCAGGCCCGATAGATCTATCAACAGGATTCGCGTTTACAATACCGCTGTAAATAATAGTTACCAAGCTACAGGGAAGTATGCCAGTGGTACAACTCAACGTAGAATATATTTTTCAGTTACTTGTGTCCATAACGTAAAACATAAAATACATGTATTCTCATCCCGAAATATTTAGAGTTTAAAAGTGGGACTATATACTCACTTTCGTCTTGAAGATATATATATATAATTTGACTTGGTCTCCGGTTGATATCACGAACCTATCCATATATAATATATCAATACCTTTTCTTTTTAAACAAACGTCACATATATATACTTGTTATACTTTTAATACTTTGAATAATTCCTTAGTCCATAGTTAGCAGTTCGTTGTTAGTAATTCAATTTTAATGGTTCATTTTTAGATGTTTAATATACCCGCAATGAAATAAATAAAACCCCCAACGAAATAAATAAAACCCCATCGTATATGTATTGGTAGAGATTAATCTTGACCCACGGTACCGGTGTTGTCAAATGACGTGTTGCGTACATAAAGTACCGGTGTTGTCAAATGACGTGTTGCGTACAAACATGGGATCTTATGATTAATCTTCTCGTAATGTTTACGGGTGATCCTGAACCATA
This sequence comes from Rutidosis leptorrhynchoides, assembly GCF_046630445.1. Taxonomy (NCBI): domain Eukaryota; kingdom Viridiplantae; phylum Streptophyta; class Magnoliopsida; order Asterales; family Asteraceae; genus Rutidosis; species Rutidosis leptorrhynchoides. Next base: position 350,958,307 of record NC_092339.1, read on the forward strand.
TAAAATTGAATTATAAGTACATATATATAAAATATCATGTTATCTTAGAAATATGTGATTTTATTTAATTTTTCCCAATTAATCCCGAAGTTAAACAAGTCTTGGATAACCAATTTTGTTTCGGTCATAGTTTCTTCGTTACAAATCCGTTTTCGTTGATTCAACTTGCCATCTCCTTGGATCGAGTTTCTCTTTAAGACTATGAACTGTAAATACCTTAGTTTGTATTCGAAATCACAGGTCATAGGTCAAACTTTAGTGAAACTTATGAAGTTAATCATTTTCCATCATGTAAACAACCTTAAATAATTATTTTTCTAAAAATACTTATACTTTGAGTTAAATCATGAAATTTTTATGTGTTAACATATTCATAAGAAATATCATTTTTCTAGAATATAAACCTCCAATTCAAAGTTCAAGATGGTTTTTAATTATCCAACCCAAAACAGCCCCCGGTTGCACTCCGACGTCGTAAAAACAGTTTTTAAGGTGTTCTTTGAAAAACCAAGTTATACCTTGTTAAATTAGCATATATTTAAGTTATATTACAGGTCTTGAAATATTTTAAAAGTTAAGTTAGAAGGATCTATTTAGTTTGCAAACAAGTTTGAAAACATTCAAACTATGTTCTTGTTGTTAAAATTTTATACCACAAAATAAGATAGCTATATATATATGAATCGAATAAGGTTATGAACATAGATTCTACCTCAAGTTCCTTGGACAAGGTTGCTGTAAAAGAGGAGTAAGAACCTAGAACCAAAAGGGTGATGGAAGTGGATGAAAGATTGGAAGTAAGTTGGTGTTCTTGGAAGGTTTTCTTGAAGTGTTTTTGTATGGTTTTTGTATGGTGTTTAAGTAAGGTTTTTATGGCTAGATCTTTAAGGTTTCTTGCTGGATTGTTATGGAGTTCAAAGGTTAAGAAAGAGTGTGTGTTTAGCTTAAGAAATTTGAAGTTAAAATGAATGAAAATGATGATACATATATACTACATAAAAACGTGTTTCATAAGGATACATGGACAAAATTTTAGTTTGTATTTTTGTAATTAGTCTTACAATCATTCAAAAGCAATTACCTTATACCTAGGGTAGTAACAAGGGCTGGTTAGGTGGTGATTTGATGTGTATATACCAATAGTAAATACGTATAGAAGCTAGGTATGATACGAGTACAAATACTCTAGGTATACGTATAGAAATTTTGTGAAAAATGGAATGAGGATTCAAATATAGCTATCTTTTGTGAATACACTTATATGATTTTATGTATTTAAGTCTTTAAAAGTGATTAAATACATTACTTATACGATATATGTATAAACATTATATGTTATAAGTATTTATGTCAAATATCGTTACGTATGGTTATCGTTTTGAAAACTTAAGTTAGTAGTTTCAAAATATACTTATAACTTATTGTTATTAATACAAAATAAGATATTAAAACATTCTTAGATCATGTTAAATATGTATATATACATATATATACACAAACGTATAATTATCATATATTGTACAGTTCGTGATATCATCGGTCAAACTAGACGGTCAAACATTGTGTAAATCTCTTTTTGAAAAACATAAGTCTCGACAATTTGGATTGCTTATCATGTTGGTAAGGTTTAATTTATGTAAATATTAATCTTATAAGTATAGAACGATCGAAAAAGTGCGGATCGTTACAATAATGGTTTACAATAAGAATATATTACATCAAAAATAAGGTTCTTGAATGCAGTTTTTACAAAATATCATACAAGCATGGACTCCAAATCTTGTCCTTATTTTAGTATGCAACAGCGGAAGCTCTTAATAGTCACCTGAGAATAAACATGCTTAAAACGTCAACAAAAATGTTGGTGAGTTATAGGTTTAACCTATATATTTATCAAATCGTAATAATAGACCACAAGATTTCATATTTCAATATACATCCCATACATAGAGATAAAAATCATTCATATGGTGAACACCTGGTATCCGACATTAACAAGATGCATATAAGAATATCCCCTATCATTCTGGGAAATCCTTCGGACATGATAAAAATGAATTCGAAGTACTAAAGCATCCATTACTTTGGATGGGGTTCGTTAGGCCCAATAGATCTATCTTTAGGATTCACGTCAATTAGTAGATCGGTTTACTAATTCTTAGGCTACTAAGCAAAAGGGGCATATTCGGCTTCAATCATTCACCCATATAATGTAGTTTCACGTACTTGTGTCTATTTTGTAAATCATTTATAAAACCTGCATGTATTCTCATCCCAAAAATATTAGATTTTAAAAGTGGGACTATAACTCACTTTCACAGATTTTTACTTCGTCGGGAAGTAAGACTTGGCCACTGGTTGATTCACAAACCTATAATAATATATACATATATATCAAAGTATGTTCAAAATATATTTACAACACTTTTAATATATTTTGATGTTTTAAGTTTATTAAGTCAGCTGTCCTCGTTAGTAACCTACAACTAGTTGTCCACAGTTAGATGTACAGAAATAAATCGATAAATATTATCTTGAATCAATCCACGACCCAGTGTATACGTATCTCAGTATTGATCACAACTCAAACTATATATATTTTGGAATCAACCTCAACCCTGTATAGCTAACTCCAACATTCACATATAGAGTGTCTATGGTTGTTCCGAAATATATATAGATGTGTCAACATGATAGGTCGAAACATTGTATACGTGTCTATGGTATCTCAAGATTACATAATATACAATACAAGTTGATTAAGTTATGGTTGGAATAGATTTGTTACCAATTTTCACGTAGCTAAAATGAGAAAAATTATCCAATCTTATTTTACCCATAACTTCTTCATTTTAAATCCGTTTTGAGTGAATCAAATTGCTATGGTTTCATATTGAAATCTATTTTATGAATCTAGACAGAAAAAGTATAGGTTTATAGTCGGAAAAATAAGTTACAAGTCATTTTTTGTAAAGGTATTCATTTCAGTCGAAAGAACGACGTCTAGATGACCATTTTAGAAAACATACTTCCACTTTGAGTTTAACCATGATTTTTGGATATAGTTTCATGTTCATAATAAAAATAATTTTCCCAGAATAACAACTTTTAAATCAAATTTTATCATAGTTTTTAATTAACTAACCCAAAACAGCCCGCGGTGATACTACGACGGCGTAAATCCGGTTTTACGATGTTTTTCGTGTTTCCAGGTTTTAAATCATTAAGTTAGCATATCATATAGATATAGAACATGTGTTTAGTTGATTTTAAAAGTCAAGTTAGAAGGATTAACTTTTATTTGCGAACAAGTTTAGAATTAACTAAACTATGTTCTAGTGATTACAAGTTTAAACCTTCGAATAAGATAGCTTTATATGTATGAATTGAATGATGTTATGAACATCATTACTACCTCAAGTTCCTTGGATAAACCTACTGGAAATAAGAAAAATACATCTTGCTTCAAAGGATACTTGGATGGCTTGAAAGTTCTTGAAGCAGAATCATGACACGAAAACAATTTCAAGTAAGATTTCCACTCGAAATAAGATTGTTATAGTTATAGAAATTGAATTAAAGTTTGAATATGATTATTACCTTGTATTAGAAAGATAACCTACTGTAAGTAACAAAGGTTTCTTGATCTTGGATGATTACTTGGAATGGATTTAGAAAACTTGGAAGTAAACTTGCAATCTTGGAAGTATTCTTGATTTTATGAAACTAGAACTTTTAGAAATTATGAAGAACACTTAGAACTTGAAGATAGAACTTGAGAGAGATCAATTAGATGAAGAAAATTGAAGAATGAAAGTTTTTGTAGGTGTTTTTGGTCGTTGGTGTATGGATTAGATATAAAGGATATGTAATTTTGTTTTCATGTAAATAAGTCATGAATGATTACTCATATTTTTGTAATTTTATGAGATATTTCATGCTAGTTGCCAAATCATGGTTCCCACATGTGTTAGGTGACTCACATGGGCTGCTAAGAGCTGATCATTGGAGTGTATATACCAATAGTTGTGACGAACCAGAAATTTCTGACCAAATTTAAACCTAACCTTTATATGTTTCTGACACGATAAGCAGAATTTATAATGTTGAATCTCAAAAAGTTTGGAACTACATTCATGTAATCAATTACCCTTTGACCGTGTTCGACAATTCATGAACAATTATGTGTATATAGATATGTATATATAATATATAATAACTGAAAACATTAACAAAGTATTTAATATATATGATACTTTAGATGAACGTATTTGTTTCGATATATTTATCGACAGAATTAAGAGATAATATCAAATGATTGAATTATCAGATACATTATGATATGATTACGGGCCAATGTTATGAGGTCCACTGTGATTTAAGAAATCTATTCTTTTTGACAATATTCGGAAAATGGTAAAGTGATCTATAAGTAAGAACGTGGAGTGTAAATAACTTAGATGTGGGATATTGACAAGTTAAGTAACTCGACATTTTTCATTAAGATGATTTCATACGTTTATTAAACCTTTGGACTTTATCACATGCTTCACCAACAGACTGTAATTTAAAAACTTGAAACCTATTATGAATATATATAATTCTACTTTTCTAAAATGTTTTATGATATAACGATTTAAATTAATATTAAATATATTTATACGCGTATTATACGTACATAGTTTTATACTTTTACTATATTTTAACTTTATCTTTATTTTACTTTTACTTTACTTTTACTTTACTTTAACTTTAATAATTCATACTTTAATAATTCACTTTAATAATTCATACTTTAATAATTCATACTTTAATAATTCACTTTAATAATTCATACTTTAATAATTCACTTTAATAATTCAAAAATCTATTATAAATAGAATTCAATAGGTTTCATTATTTCATAGAAACTTGAAAATATATTTCTCTAAACTCTCTCAATCGAATTACATATATATATTTACTTAGTATTATTTCAAGATATTATTAGTATACATAAAATACTACGACGGAGTTATATTCAGACGATTTCAAAATAAGTTTTCAAATGAGATAGAGCTAAGGAAATTATGGGTTATAGTTATAGAGGTTATGGGTATTATTCGAGGGTATTGCTCGAGAGGTCAACCTAACGTTTATCATTTTCGTTGCGTCTACGTACTTTCCTACAATATTGAATCACAATATTGATACGTGAGCATTCATATCTTATCTTTTATATATTAATAGTGTATCCCTGACTAGTGCTCGAGTATATATGATTATGCATGTTTGTATGCTTAGTTTCGTCGTTAAATAGTTTATGATAAATCACGAATTTGATACATATGCTACTGAGATAAGGTATATGATATGCATGTCGTTGAAAAGCTAAAGAAAAATTAATAACTTTTCATTTAGAAATCGTGTGGGTTCGATGAACGGATTAAAAGATATGGTCAACTGAATTATTATTAATTTTAATATTATTATTAAAACGATTATTATAATTGTTATCAGTTGATGTTATTACTAAAATTATCTTTATTACTAAAAATTAATATTTTTATTGAAACTATCATTTTATTATTTTTATCATTATTATTATTATCAATATTATTTAATCAAATAAATATGCGTACAAAGATATTTTTACCACACGTAATATAATTACATTAATAATACATACCACTATATTTTTATGATATTAAGTGAATTTTATAAATTTTATTACTTGAGATATATAAAAGTATATTTTTATCATATATGAATTTAAATATAAATTTTTATTTATTAATAAATGACTTGTATTATTTAGTATAATAAGATCTGATAAATATATTTAAATATATAAAACGACTATATATAAGTTATATAATAAACATGTATAGATTTTGGAAGTCATTTTGGGTCAAGTTGACTTTTGTTGACTTTTGCATGTCGGTCTCGAGCATTAGGATTGTGATACACTACGACTTGACCTAAATTGTTAGACAGATATTGACCAACATATAAATATATATACTTAATATAGGTTCGTGAATCCGAGACAAACCCTGCACTTGTTCAATGCCGTCATATACATAATTGCTACGAAATACAGTATTGTGAGTTTCATTTACTCCCTTTTTAATTGCTTTTGCAATATATATTTTTGGGCTGAGAATACATGCGCTGTTTTATAAATGTTTTACGAAATAGACACAAGTGCTAAAACTAATTCTACGTGGGTTTAAACCAGAAATATACTCTTAGCTTGGTAACATTAAACTACTTGTCTATGTACGGTAGGCGCGAATCCTAAAGATAGATCTATTGGGCCTGACAAACCCCATCCTAACTATGGGATGCTTTAGTACTTCGAGGTTATATTAAACACACCTGATCTGGTGTACTTCAGAGGGTAAAACATGAACGTTAAGGCTTGTTACCGTGTGCCTACAACTTATAGAATACTTTTATACACTTGCGAGTGTACATATATTTATAAACAGAAATCTTGTGTTCTATTACTATTACGGAAATGATTGATTATGATAAACTAATGAACTCACCAACCTTTTGGTTGACACTTTAAAGCATGTTTATTCTCAGGTATTAAAGAAATCTTCCGCTGTGCATTAGCTCATTTTAAGGATATTACTTGGAGTCATTCATGACATACTTTGAAAGACGTTGCATTCGAGTCGTTGAGTTCATCAAGATTAATATTAAGTCAATTATAGTTGGATGTAATATGAAATGGTATGCATGCCGTCAATTTTAGATGTAAAGAAAGTTTGTCTTTTAAAAACGAATGCAATGTTTGTAAAACGTATCATATAGAGGTCAAATACCTCGCGATGTAATCAACTATTGTGAATCATTTATAATGTATTTGAACGGGTCCTTTCAGTAGGTATCAGAGCGGTGGTCTTAGCGAACCAGGTCTTGCATTAGTGTGTCTAACTGATAGTTCTTAAGATGCATTAGTGAGTCTGGACTTCGACCATGTCTGCATGTCAAAAGTTTTGCTTATCATTTTTAGTCGGAAATCATCTACTTACCATCCTTAGGAAATTACCTGCTTATCATTCTTAAGTCTAGACGCGTTTTCCTACATTTATTGCATAATAATGTATAGACGAATTCTTATCTTAGCATATCTGTTACTGTGAACTTTGATTGACATCTTTCAAAGATTCCTCCTTAATTTATGGGATTTTGGTATTATATATACATATGTAAATTATGTATTGAAGAATACCAAATCTAAATTCTACAATCTATTTCATACCAAAAATTCTTTCCCTGATCATACAAGATGGATCCCTCAACCAGTTCGAGTTCCTCGGATTCCGACAGCTATGCCGATATGGATTTCCACATGAGCTCCGAAAGCAGCGTGACCGGAATGGATCAACCAATTAGCCATCAACTATTTTGGATGAATTGGCGATGGGTTCATAATCTACTTAACCATTGGAGACAAGAAGAAGGTGATCCCTTTCATCTACCACATTGCCCTCTTGGCAATGAACCTGAAGCACTTACCGGCGAACCTGTCTGAAACACCATTTTCTCTCTCATTTCCAGAGTATCTCGTCATGATTATATACTACACCAAATTCAAGATCTTATCTATCCGCTCGTCCGAACCGACAATCACCCCGGTGTAATAGAAGAAGTCAACGCGCTTCGCGCTCGGGTAGTGGCTTTGGAGAATATGGTGCAAAGGTTACAAACACCAGTAGCAGCACCAGCAGCATAACCAGTACCACCATCAACAACATCAACAGTACCATTACCACCACCAACAACAACTGCATCGCAAACCTCAACTTCACAATCTGTCCCACGAGCATCGACGTCATACAATATGTAGATACCAAGGAATACCAAAACGATGAAGTATTGATTCATAACTTCATTGGGGAAACATTCTACGACGATTATGTAATTTCTAAAGTTTAGAAATTATCTATCCTAGCCTTAACCATAAATCAAATGAGTTTAATTTAATATTAACTCATTAAATCTATATTACATCTGAAGAAATATACACATATATATTTCCATAAAGACTGTAATAAAATTCTTTTGTACAAAATATTAATTGTGAATTTTTTTTAACGGGTAGATAATACCCAAGAGATATATAAATTCACAATTAATATGTTACATTCTTCGAAACTGATTCAGCAAATCATCCATTATACTCCCTACTTTCACAACAATATACATTCTTTTATAGAAATCAAAACAACCATACTCATTCAAAATCTAATTACATATTCTGATTTTGAAATCTCAGAATTCAATTCAAGATATAACCGAAATCATCACTCTTAGATTTCTACATCTTTAAAAACTATACTTTGACTTCAAAACTGTCCTAGAACCTCATTTCTATTCATGGAACTCACAAAAATATTTGTATCATTCAAAATCTTAGAACATCATATGTATATTAACAATTACAATATGTGTTCAAACACTTCGAAACTCTTAAAGACATGCAAGATGATGATCCAACCACACATTACCCACTGTCATGCACCTGAAAAGCTCTCAAAACCAAAGTTATAGTTTAACACGTATCCGTGTCAGATCCTTTGATATTTATTATCAAATATAATTTTTCAATCACTTTTCAAAATAGACAGTTTTGTCATAGCTTCAACAAATCACCTTCATTTGTTTATACGAATAAACCTTATTATAACAATTACCCCTTCATCATTGTTACCGGGGAACCTTTCATATCTCGCCACATTAGCAGTAAACTTATCAACAACTTCATTAACTTTCGACTTAAGCCTCTCCAAAAAGCCACTATACTTATTCATTAAAACCCCATCATGTACTCACCTACATCCTGTAACAATAATTGTCACACCAACTACTGGGAATTAGCAATCAGTATTTTGAATTTCGTGATAATTTTACGTTAAAAGTTATATGTATACATATAACGTCTATCTCCTAGACTTACATACTTCGAATGTGAATTTCTGAAAAACATCCCAAACTATGAACTAGTTTTCTGAAATTGGAAAAATGCTGATGAAGCAGTAAAAACTGTAAACGACTTTAACAGTCAAAAGTTTGATGATAAAGAATAGTATGGTGGTAAAGCTGAGAAAAAGAGAAGGTTTGAAACTGGAAAACGGATTGAGCAGACCATTAAGGAGGCTGTGGACAAATCACAAAGACTAAACCTGCCTTCAAAGGATCCAAATGATTCAGTGTCTACTGAAATCGTTAGCAAACACCTTACTTCTTATTCTAAACCTTCACAGACAAATCTTCTTCATCATCCATCTATGTTAAGAATTCTAAGATATCATCGTATCTTTTATTATAAATATCTTCGATATTCCTGAAGATATTTTCAAAAATATTCTTATCCGAAATCTTCTATCTATTTGCAATATCTGCGTTACAACATAAAAAGAAACTGTGTTAGTTTCTAAATTCTGAAGAGAAAAAAAATTCGAATTTAAAATAGGAATGTTTTTGAAGTAGTGTTGGGAACTGAAGCATGAGTTAGTATAATATAATGGCACTTGATCAATGTGATTATATTACAGTAAGTCATACTGAGTTTCTAATGGAACGTGATGATTCACAGAACATACCGTCATCATGTACTATTTACACGACTCTTACATTCTACCCAATTTCCAAACATATTAAGAACATATCTTCTTGATAGCTCTATATTTTCGGATATTCTGGTAATTTGTCAAATCAAGATCGTGCCATTACGATTTTCTTCTTGGAACATTAACTATGTTCATCCAAAAATTCATATCTACAAATTCTGGACCATTATCCGCTTGACTTAAGGTCGGGAAGAGAAAACGAAAGCATGAAGCTCTGAAATATAATAGAGAATATAAAGCCCGATAACAACCCTGAAATTACAAACCTTGTATATCAATGCGTATAGCAATATAAAGACACGGGAGAATGAAAAATACAATAACCCCAAGGTAATGGTAGAAGAAAATAACTTCCTCCGGTGGTAGATGAAAAGGAAGAATGACAGATATGAAAGTTAAGAGTATATCAAGAATCAATACTGGATGAAGCATATTAACTAATGCTTTAAAGTATGAATTGGGGAGAAAGACTAGAAGGTGTGAGCTGTGGAAATAAAGAAACGAAGGGGATGGATTTATAGTAAAATATCAGACAGAGAAATCGAGACAGATTATCGCATTTAATCAAATAAGATCCTGATTTCCTTAATCGCCGAAGAACAAAATCTTATTGCAAATATTTTCTTTAAATTCCATGAATTCCGGAAATCAATCATAACTACGTCATCGGTTAAAACGAATATACGTATACTAATTTCACTCTCTTGCGATAGCTTCACTTATACTCTTCGCGTAATCAAATTGTTTTATCTACATTACTCAATGATGATAAAACTCTATTTATCAACTCATATTCGTCATGAAAACATTTTTAAAGTTAGCCATGATGACCTCGATCAAATTTCGGGACGAAATTTCTTTAACGGGTAGGTACTGTGACGAACCAGAAATTTCTGACCAAATTTAAACCTAACCTTTATATGTTTCCGACACGATAAGCAGAATTTGTAATGTTGAATCTCAAAAAGTTTGGAACTACATTCATGTAATCAATTACCCTTTGACCGTGTTCGACGATTCACGATCAATTATGTGTATATAGATATGTATATATAATATATAATAACTGAAAACATTAACAAAGTATTTAATATATATGACACTTTAGATGAACGTATTTGTTTCGATATATTTATCGACAGAATTAAGAGATAATATCAAATGATTGAATTATCAGATACATTATGATATGATTACGGGCCAATGTTATGAGGTCCACTGTGATTTAAGAAATCTATTCTTTTTGACAATATTCGGAAAATGGTAAAGTGATCTATAAGTAAGAACGTGGAGTGTAAATAACTTAGATGTTGGATATTGACAAGTTAAGTAACTCGACATTTTTCATTAAGATGATTTCATACGTTTATTAAGCCTTTGGACTTTATCACATGCTTCACCAACAGACTGTAATTTAAAAACTTGAAACCTATTATGAATATATATATAATTCTACTTTTCTAAAATGTTTTATGATATAACGATTTAAATTAATATTAAATATATTTATACGCGTATTATACGTACATAGTTTTATACTTTTACTATACTTTAACTTTATCTTTACTTTACTTTTACTTTACTTTAACTTTAATAATTTATACTTTAATAATTCACTTTAATAATTCATACTTTAATAATTCACTTTAATAATTCATACTTTAATAATTCACTTTAATAATTCAAAAATCTATTATAAATAGAATTCAATAGGTTTCATTATTTCATAGAAACTTGAAAATATATTTCTCTAAACTCTCTCAATCGAATTACATATATATATTTACTTAGTATTATTTCAAGATATTATTAGTATACATAAAATACTACGACGGAGTTATATTCAGACGATTTCAAAATAAGTTTTCAAATGAGATAGAGCTAAGGAAATTATGGGTTATAGCTATAGAGGTTATGGGTATTATTCGAGGGTATTGCTCGTGAGGTCAACCTAACGTTTATCATTTTCGTTGCGTCTACGTACTTTCCTGCAATATTGAATCACAATATTGATACGTGAGCATTCATATCTTATCTTTTATATATTAATAGTGTATCCCTGACTAGTGCTCGAGTATATATGATTATGCATGTTTGTATGCTTAGTTTTGTCGTTAAATAGTTTATGATAAATCACGAATTTGATACATATGCTACTGAGATAAGGTATATGATATGCATGTCGCTGAAAAGCTAAAGAAAAATTAATAACTTTTCATTTAGAAATCGTGTGGGTTCGATGAACGGATTAAAAGATATGGTCAACTGAATTATTATTAATTTTAATATTATTATTAAAACGATTATTATAATTGTTATCAGTTGATGTTATTACTAAGATTATCTTTATTACTAAAAATTAATATTTTTATTGAAACTATCATTTTATTATTTTTATCATTATTATTATTATCAATATTATTTAATCAAATAAATATGCGTACAAAGATATTTTTACCAGACGTAATATAATTACATTAATAATACATACCACTATATTTTTATGATATTAAGTGAATTTTATAAATTTTATTACTTGAGATATATAAAAGTATATTTTTATCATATATGAATTTAAATATAAATTTTTATTTATTAATAAATGACTTGTATTATTTAGTATAATAAGATCTGATAAATATATTTAAATATATAAAACGACTATATATATGTTATATAATAAACATGTATAGATTTTGGAAGTCATTTTGGGTCAAGTTGACTTTTGTTGACTTTTGCATGTCGGTCTCGAGCATTAGGATTGTGATACACTACGACTTGACCTAAATTGTTAGACAGATATTGACCAATATATAAATATATATACTTAATATAGGTTCGTGAATCCGAGACAAACCCTGCACTTGTTCAGTGCCGTCATATACATAATTGCTACGAAACACACCTGATCTGGTGTACTTCAGAGGGTAAAACATGAACGTTAAGGCTTGTTACCGTGTGCCTACAACTTATAGAATACTTTTTTACACTTGCGAGTGTACATATATTTATAAACAGAAATCTTGTGTTCTATTACTATTACGGAAATGATTGATTATGATAAACTAATGAACTCACCAACCTTTTGGTTGACACTTTAAAGCATGCTTATTCACAGGTATTAAAGAAATCTTCCGCTGTGCATTAGCTCATTTTAAGGATATTACTTGGAGTCATTCATGACATACTTTGAAAGACGTTGCATTCGAGTCGTTGAGTTCATCAAGATTAATATTAAGTCAATTATAGTTGGATGTAATATGAAATGGTATGCATGCCGTCAATTTTAGATGTAAAGAAAGTTTGTCTTTTAAAAACGAATGCAATGTTTGTAAAACGTATCATATAGAGGTCAAATACCTCGCGATGTAATCAACAATTGTGAATCATTTATAATGTATATGAACGGGTCCTTTCAATAGTACATACATCTAAAAGCTATGTATTGTACGAGTACGAATACGGGTGAATACGAGTAGAATTGTTGATGAAACTAAACGAGGATGTAATTGTAAGCATTTTTGTTAAGTAGAAGTATTTTGATAAGTGTCTTGAAGTCTTTCAAAAGTGTATGAATACATATTAAAACACTACATGTATATACATTTTAACTGAGTCGTTAAGTCATCGTTAGTCGTTACATGTAAATGTTGTTTTGAAACCTTTAGGTTAACGATCTTGCTGAATGTTGTTAACCCATTGTTTATTATAACAAATGAGATGTTAAATTGTTATATTATCATGATATTATGATATATAATATATCTTAGTATGATATATATACAGTTAAATGCCGTTACAACGATAATCGTTACATATATGTCTCGTTTCGAAATCATTAAGTTAGTAGTCTTATTTTTACATATGTATTTCATTGTTAATACACTTAATAATATATTTACTTATCATTTAACATAATTAACCAAGTGTATCAATATCTTAATATGATTCATATGTACCTAGTAAGACGTTGTTATAACGATAATCGTTATATATATCGTTTTCGAGTTTCTTAAATTAATAGTCTCATTTTTATGTATATAACTCATTGTTAAAATACCTAATGAGATATATACTTATAATAAAATCATGTTAACTATATATATAACCATATATATGTTATCGTATAGTTTTTACAAGTTTTAATGTTCGTGAATCACCGGTCAACTTGGGTGGTCAATTGTCTATATGAAACCTATTTCAATTAATCAAGTCTTAACAAGTTTGATTGCTTAACATGTTGGAAACACTTAATCATGTAAATAACAATTTCATTTAATATATATATAAACATGGAAAAGTTCAGGTCACTACAGTACCTACCCGTTAAATAAATTTCGTCCCGAAATTTTAAGCAGTTGGAGGTGTTGACGTATCTTCTGGAAATAAATGCGGGTATTTCTTCTTCATCTTATCTTCACGCTCCCAGGTGAACTCGGGTCCTCTACGAGCATTCCATCGAACCTTAACAATCGGTATCTTGTTTTGTTTAAGTCTCTTAACCTCATGATCCATTATTTCGACGGGTTCTTCAATGAATTGAAGTTTTTCATTGATTTGGATTTCATCCAACGGAATAGTGAGATCTTCTTTAGCAAAACATTTCTTCAAATTTGAGACATGGAAAGTGTTATGTACAGCCGCGAGTTGTTAAGGTAGCTCCAGTTGGTAAGCTACTGGTCCGACACGATCTATAATCTTGAATGGTCCAATGTACCTTGGATTTAGTTTCCCCCGTTTACCAAATCGAACAACGCCTTTCCAAGGTGAAACCTTAAGCATGACCATTTCTCCAATTTCAAACTCTATATCTTTTCTTTTACTGTCCGCGTAGCTCTTTTGTCGACTCTGGGCGGTTTTCAATCTTTGTTGAATTTAGATGATTTTCTCGGTAGTTTCTTGTATTATCTCCGGACCCGTAATCTTTCTATCACCCACTTCACTCCAACAAATCGGAGACCTGCACTTTCTACCATAAAGTGCTTCAAACGGCGCAATCTCAATGCTTGAATGGTAGCTGTTGTTGTAGGAAAATTCTGCTAATGGTAGATGTCGATCCCAACTGTTTCCGAAATCAATAACACAAGCTCGTAGCATGTCTTCAAGCGTTTGTATCGTCCTTTCGCTCTGCCCATCAGTTTGTGGATGATAGGCAGTACTCATGTCTAAACGAGTTCCCAATGCTTGCTGTAATGTCTGCTAGAATCTTGAAATAAATCTGCCATCCCTATCAGAGATAATAGAGATTGGTATTCCATGTCTGGAGACGACTTCCTTCAAATACAATCATGCTAACTTCTCCATCTTGTCATCTTCTCTTATTGGCAGGAAGTGTGCTGATTTGGTGAGACGATCAACTATTACCCAAATAGTATCAAAACCACTTGCAGTCCTTGGCAATTTAGTGATGAAATCCATGGTAATATTTTCCCATTTCCATTCCGGGATTTCGGGTTGTTGAAGTAGACCTGATGGTTTCTGATGCTCAGCTTTGACCTTTGAACACGTCAAACATTCTCCTACGTATTTAGCAACATCGGCTTTCATACCCGGCCACCAAAAATGTTTCTTGAGATCCTTGTACATCTTCCCCGTTCCATGATGTATTGAGTATCTGGTTTTATGAGCTTCTCTAAGTACCATTTCTCTCATATCTCCAAATTTTGGTACCCAAATTCTTTCAGCCCTATACCGGGTTCCGTCTTCCCGAATATTAAGATGCTTCTCCGATCCTTTGGGTATTTCATCCTTTAAATTTCCCTCTTTTAAAACTCCTTGTTGCGCCTCCTTTATTTGAGTAGTAAGGTTAGTGTGAATCATTATATTCATAGATTTTACTCGAATGGGTTCTCTGTCCTTTCTGCTCAAGGCGTCGGCTACCACATTTGCCTTCCCCGGGTGGTAACGAATCTTAAAGTCGTAATCATTCAATAATTCAATCCACCTACGCTGCCTCATATTCAGTTGTTTCTGATTAAATATGTGTTGAAGACTTTTGTGGTCAGTATATATAATACTTTTGACCCCATATAAGTAGTGCCTCAAAGTCTTTAATGCAAAAACAACAGCGCCTAATTCCAAATCATGCGTCGTATAATTTTGCTCGTGAATCTTCAATTGTCTAGATGCATAAGCAATCACCTTCGTCCGTTGCATTAATACACAACCGGGACCTTGCTTTGATGCATCACAATAAATCACAAAATCATCATTCCCTTCAGGCAATGACAATATAGGTGCCGTAGTTAGCTTTTTCTTCAATAATTGAAACGCCTTCTCTTGTTCATCCTTCCAATCAAATTTCTTCCCTTTATGCGTTAATGCAGTCAAGGGTTTTGCTATTTTGGAGAAATCTTGGATGAATCTTCTGTAGTAACTAGCCAATCCTAAAAATTGACGTATATGCTTCGGAGTTTTTGGGGTTTCCCACTTTTCAACGGTTTCGATCTTTGCCGGGTCCACCTGGATACCTTCTTTGTTCACTATGTGATAGAGGAATTGAACTTCTTCCAACCAAAATGCACACTTTGAAAACTTAGCGTACAGTTTTTCTTTCCTCAATACTTCTAGCACTTTTCTCAAATGTTCTTCGTGCTCTTGATCATTCTTTGAGTAAATAAGTATGTCATCAATGAAAACAATGACAAACTTGTCAAGGTATGGTCCACACACTCGGTTCATAAGGTCCATGAACACAGCTGGTGCATTAGTTAAACCAAACGGCATGACCATAAACTCATAATGACCGTAACGTGTTCTGAAAGCAGTCTTTGGAATATCATCTTCTTTCACCCGCATTTGATGATACCCGGAACGTAAGTCAATCTTTGAATAAACAGACGAGCCTTGTAGTTGATCAAATAAGTCGTCGATTCTCGGTAGTGGGTAGCGGTTCTTGATGGTAAGTTTGTTCAACTCTCGGTAGTCGATACACAACCTGAATGTACCATCTTTCTTCTTGACAAACAAAACAGGAGCTCCCCACGGTGATGTGCTTGGTCGAATGAAACCACGCTCTAAAAGTTCTTGTAATTGGCTTTGCAGTTCTTTCATCTCGCTCGGTGCGAGTCTGTAAGGAGCACGAGCTATTGGTGCAGCTCCTGGTACAAGATCTATTTGAAATTCAACGGATCGATGTGGGGGTAATCCCGGTAATTCTTTCTGAAATACATCAGGAAATTCTTTTGCAATGGGAACATCATTGATGCTCTTTTCTTCAGTTTGTACTTTCTCGACGTGTGCTAGAATAGCATAGCAACCTTTTCTTATTAGTTTTTGTGCCTTCAAATTACTAATAAGATGTAGCTTCGTGTTGCCCTTTTCTCCGTACACCATTAAGGGTTTTCCTTTTTCTCGTATAATGCGAATTGCATTTTTGTAACAAACGATCTCTGCTTTCACTTCTTTCAACCAGTCCATACCGATTATCACATCAAAACTCCCTAACTCTACTGGTATCAAATCAATCTTAAATGTTTCGCTAACCAGTTTAATTTCTCGATTCAGACATATATTATCTGCTGAAATTAATTTACCATTTGCTAATTCGAGTAAAAATTTACTATCCAAAGGCGTCAATGGACAACTTAATTTAGCACAAAAATCTCTACTCATATAGCTTCTATCCGCACCCGAATCAAATAAAAAGTAAGCAGATTTATTGTCAATAAGAAACGTACCCGTAACAAGCTCCGGGTCTTCCTGTGCCTCTGCCGCATTAATATTGAAAACTCTTCCGCGGCCTTGTCCATTCGTGTTCTCCTGGTTCGGGCAATTTCTAATAATGTGGCCCGGTTTTCCACATTTATAACAAACTACATTGGCATAACTTGCTCCGACACTACTTGCTCTGCCATTACTCGTTCCGACACCATTTGTTCCTTTCGTTCTATTAACCCCTGGTCCATAGACCTCACACTTCGCCGCGCTATGACCATTTCTTTTACACTTGTTGGAAAATTTGGTGCAGAACCCCGAGTGATACTTTTCACACCTTTGGCATAGCTGCTTCTGATTGTTGTTGTTGTTGCGGTTATTATTGTTGTTGGGATGATTGTTGTAGTTGTTGTTGTTGTTGTTGTTGTTGTTGGGCCATATGTTATAGTTGCGATTGATGTTGCGATTGTTGGGATAATTGTTGTAATTGCTGTTGTTGTTGTATTGGTGATTCTTATCACCGTTTTCCTCCCACTTTCTTTTGACTTGCTTCACATTGGCCTCTTCAGCAGTCTGTTCTTGAATTCTTTCTTCAATCTGGTTCACTAGTTTGTGAGCCATTCTACATGCCTGTTGTATGGAGGCGGGCTCGTGTGAACTTATATCTTCTTGGATTCTTTCCGGTAATCCTTTCACAAACGCGTCGATCTTCTCTTCCTCATCTTCGAATGCTCCCGGACACAATAGGCACAATTCTGTGAATCGTCTTTCGTACGTGGTAATATCAAATCCTTGGGTTCGTAACCCTCTAAGTTCTGTCTTGAGCTTATTGACCTCGGTTCTGGGACGGTACTTCTCGTTCATCAAGTGCTTGAATGCTGACCACGGTAGTGCGTACGCATCGTCTTGTCCCACTTGCTCTAGATAGGTATTCCACCATGTTAACGCAGAACCTGTGAAGGTATGTGTAGCATACTTCACTTTGTCCTCTTCAGTACACTTACTTATGTCAAACACCGATTCGACCTTCTCGGTCCACCGTTTCAATCCGATCGGTCCTTCGGTTCCATCAAATTCCAAAGGTTTGCAGGCAGTGAATTCTTTGTAGGTGCATCCTACACGATTTCCTGTACTGCTAGATCCAAGGTTATTGTTGGTATGTAGCGCAGCCTGTACTGCGGCTATGTTTGAAGCAAGAAACGCACGAAATTCCTCTTCGCTCATATTCAAGGTGTGTCGAGTTGTCGGTGCCATTTCCTTCAGAATAGTCAAACCCTGACTATGGGATGCTTTAGTACTTCGAGGTTATATTAAACACACCTGATCTGGTGTACTTCAGAGGGTAAAACATGAACGTTAAGGCTTGTTACCGTGTGCCTACAACTTATAGAATACTTTTTTACACTTGCGAGTGTACATATATTTATAAACAGAAATCTTGTGTTCTATTACTATTACGGAAATGATTGATTATGATAAACTAATGAACTCACCAACCTTTTGGTTGACACTTTAAAGCATGCTTATTCACAGGTATTAAAGAAATCTTCCGCTGTGCATTAGCTCATTTTAAGGATATTACTTGGAGTCATTCATGACATACTTTGAAAGACGTTGCATTCGAGTCGTTGAGTTCATCAAGATTAATATTAAGTCAATTATAGTTGGATGTAATATGAAATGGTATGCATGCCGTCAATTTTAGATGTAAAGAAAGTTTGTCTTTTAAAAACGAATGCAATGTTTGTAAAACGTATCATATAGAGGTCAAATACCTCGCGATGTAATAAAAAATTGTGAATCATTTATAATGTATATGAACGGGTCCTTTCAATCGTACATACATCTAAAAGCTATGTATTGTACGAGTACGAATACGGGTGAATACGAGTAGAATTGTTGATGAAACTAAACGAGGATGTAATTGTAAGCATTTTTGTTAAGTAGAAGTATTTTGATAAGTGTCTTGAAGTCTTTCAAAAGTGTATGAATACATATTAAAACACTACATGTATATACATTTTAACTGAGTCGTTAAGTCATCGTTAGTCGTTACATGTAAATGTTGTTTTGAAACCTTTAGGTTAACGATCTTGCTGAATGTTGTTAACCCATTGTTTATTATAACAAATGAGATGTTAAATTGTTATATTATCATGATATTATGATATATAATATATCTTAGTATGATATATATACAGTTAAATGCCGTTACAACGATAATCGTTACATATATGTCTCGTTTCGAAATCATTAAGTTAGTAGTCTTATTTTTACATATGTATTTCATTGTTAATACACTTAATAATATATTTACTTATCATTTAACATAATTAACCAAGTGTATCAATATCTTAATATGATTCATATGTACCTAGTAAGACGTTGTTATAACGATAATCGTTATATATATCGTTTTCGAGTTTCTTAAATTAATAGTCTCATTTTTATGTATATAACTCATTGTTAAAATACCTAATGAGATATATACTTATAATAAAATCATGTTAACTATATATATAACCATATATATGTTATCGTATAGTTTTTACAAGTTTTAATGTTCGTGAATCACCGGTCAACTTGGGTGGTCAATTGTCTATATGAAACCTATTTCAATTAATCAAGTCTTAACAAGTTTGATTGCTTAACATGTTGGAAACACTTAATCATGTAAATAACAATTTCATTTAATATATATATAAACATGGAAAAGTTCAGGTCACTACAGTACCTACCCGTTAAATAAATTTCGTCCCGAAATTTTAAGCAGTTGGAGGTGTTGACGTATCTTCTGGAAATAAATGCGGGTATTTCTTCTTAATAAAAAGGGGCATATTCGATTTCGATAATTCAACCATAGAATGTAGTTTCACGTACTTGTGTCTATTTTGTAAATCATTTATAAAACCTGCATGTATTCTCATCCCAAAAATATTAGATTTTAAAAGTGGGACTATAACTCACTTTCACAGATTTTTACTTCGTCGGGAAGTAAGACTTGGCCACTGGTTGATTCACGAACCTATAACAATATATACATATATATCAAAGTATGTTCAAAATATATTTACAACACTTTTAATATATTTTGATGTTTTAAGTTTATTAAGTCAGCTGTCCTCGTTAGTAACCTACAACTAGTTGTCCACAGTTAGATGTACAGAAATAAATCGATAAATATTATCTTGAATCAATCCACGACCCAGTGTATACGTATCTCAGTATTGATCACAACTCAAACTATATATATTTTGGAATCAACCTCAACCCTGTATAGCTAACTCCAACATTCACATATAGAGTGTCTATGGTTGTTCCGAAATATATATAGATGTGTCAACATGATAGGTCAAAACATTGTATACGTGTCTATGGTATCTCAAGATTACATAATATACAATACAAGTTGATTAAGTTATGGTTGGAATAGATTTGTTACCAATTTTCACGTAGCTAAAATGAGAAAAATTATCCAATCTTGTTTTACCCATAACTTCTTCATTTTAAATCCGTTTTGAGTGAATCAAATTGCTATGGTTTCATATTGAAATCTATTTTATGAATCTAAACAGAAAAAGTATAGGTTTATAGTCGGAAAAATAAGTTACAAGTCATTTTTGTAAAGGTAGTCATTTCAGTCGAAAGAACGACGTCTAGATGACCATTTTAGAAAACATACTTTCACTTTGAGTTTAACCATGATTTTTGGATATAGTTTCATGTTCATAATAAAAATCATTTTCCCAGAATAACAACTTTTAAATCAAAGTTTATCATAGTTTTTAATTAACTAACCCAAAACAGCCCGCGGTGATACTACGACGGCGTAAATCCGGTTTTACGATGTTTTTCGTGTTTCCAGGTTTTAAATCATTAAGTTAGCATATCATATAGATATAGAAAATGTGTTTAGTTGATTTTAAAAGTCAAGTTAGAAGGATTAACTTTTATTTGCGAACAAGTTTAGAATTAACTAAACTATGTTCTAGTGATTACAAGTTTAAACCTTCGAATAAGATAGCTTTATATGTATGAATCAAATGATGTTATGAACATCATTACTACCTCAAGTTCCTTGGATAAACCTACTGGAAATAAGAAAAATAGATTTAGCTTCAAAGGATCCTTGGATGGCTTGAAAGTTCTTGAAGCAGAATCATGACACGAAAACAATTTCAAGTAAGATTTCCACTCGAAATAAGATTGTTATAGTTATAGAAATTGAATTAAAGTTTGAATATGATTATTACCTTGTATTAGAAAGATAACCTACTGTAAGTAACAAAGGTTTCTTGATCTTGGATGATTACTTGGAATGGATTTAGAAAACTTGGAAGTAAACTTGCAATCTTGGAAGTATTCTTGATTTTATGAAACTAGAACTTTTGGAAATTATGAAGAACACTTAGAACTTGAAGATAGAACTTGAGAGAGATCAATTAGATGAATAAAATTGAAGAATGAAAGTGTTTGTAGGTGTTTTTGGTCGTTGGTGTATGGATTAGATATAAAGGATATGTAATTTTGTTTTCATGTAAATAAGTCATGAATGATTACTCATATTTTTGTAATTTTATGAGATATTTCATGCTAGTTGCCAAATGATGGTTCCTACATGTGTTAGGTGACTCACATGGGCTGCTAAGAGCTGATCATTGGAGTGTATATACCAATAGTACATACATCTAAAAGCTATGTATTGTACGAGTACGAATACGGGTGCATACGAGTAGAATTGTTGATGAAACTAAACGAGGATGTAATTGTAAGCATTTTTTTTAAGTAGAAGTATTTTGATAAGTGTCTTGAAGTCTTTCAAAAGTGTATGAATACATATTAAAACACTACATGTATATACATTTTAACTGAGTCGTTAAGTCATCGTTAGTCGTTACATGTAAATGTTGTTTTGAAACCTTTAGGTTAACGATCTTGTTGAATGTTGTTAACCCATTGTTTATTATAACAAATGAGATGTTAAATTGTTATATTATTATGATATTATGATATATAATATATCTTAGTATGATATATATACAGTTAAATGCCGTTACAACGATAATCGTTACATATATGTCTCGTTTCGAAATCATTAAGTTAGTAGTCTTATTTTTACATATGTATTTCATTGTTAATACACTTAATAATATATTTAATTATCATTTAACATAATTAACCAAGTGTATCAATATCTTAATATGATTCATATGTACCAAGTAAGACGTTGTTATAACGATAATCGTTATATATATCGTTTTCGAGTTTCTTAAATTAATAGTCTCATTTTTATGTATATAACTCATTGTTAAAATACCTAATGAGATATATACTTATAATAAAATCATGTTAACTATATATATAACCATATATATGTCATCGTATAGTTTTTACAAGTTTTAACGTTCGTGAATCACCGGTCAACTTGGGTGGTCAATTGTCTATATGAAACCTATTTCAATTAATCAAGTCTTAACAAGTTTGATTGCTTAACATGTTGGAAACACTTAATCATGTAAATAACAATTTCATTTAATATATATATATATAAACATGGAAAAGTTCGGGTCACTACACATAATGCGAATCGCATTTTTGTAACAAACAACCTCTGCTCTCATCTTTTTTCAACCAGTTCATGCCAATTATTATATCAAAACTTCCTAACTCGACTGGTATTAAATAAATTTTAAACGTTTCATCCCCTAGTTTAATTTCACTCTCCCGACATATATCATCTGCTAAAATTAATTTACCGTTTGCTAATTCGAGTAAAAATTTACTATCCAAATGCGTCAATGGGCAACTTAATTTAGCACAAAATTCTCTACTCATATAGCTTCTATCCACACCCGAATCAAATAAAACATAAGCAGATTTATCGTCAATAAAAAACGTACCCGTAACAAGCTCCGGGTCTTCCTGTGCTTCTGCTGCATTAATATTGAAAAATCTTCCACGGCCCTGCCCATTAGTATTCCCCTGATTCGGGAAATTTCTAATAACGTGGCCCGGTTTTCCACATTTATAACAAACAGCGTTGGTATTACTTGCTCCGACACTATTCGTTTCGGCATTACTTGTTCTGACATTATTTGTTCCTTTAGTTCTGTTAAACTTTGGTCCGTAGACCTCACACTTTGTTGCGCTATGACCATTTTTTTTACTCCTATTGCAAAATGTCGTGCAAAACCCCTGATGATTTTCTTCACACCTATGACATGGCTGTTTTTGGTTTTTGTTGCCATTGTTGTTATTGAGGTTGTTGTTGGGATTGTTATTGTTGTTGAAATGGTTGTTGTAGTTGCTGTTGTTGGGATGTTTGTTGTAGTTATGATTAGGATTGCAGTTATTGTTGTGATTGTTGTTGCGGTTGTTGGGATAGTTGTTGCGATTGTTGTTGTAATTGTTGTTGTTGTTATACTGGTGACTCTTGTCACCGTTTTCCTCCCACTTCCTCTTGAGTTGTTTCGTGTTGGCTTCTTCGGTCGCCTGCTCTTTAATTCTTCCCTCAATCTGATTTATGAGTTTATGAGCCATTCGACTTGCCTTCTGTATAGAAGCGGGCTCGTGTGAACTTACATATTCTTGAATCCTTACTGGTAACCCTTTTACAAACGCGTCGATATTCTCTTCTTCATCTTCGAATGCTCCCGGACACAATAGGCACAACTCTGTGAATCATCATTCATATGTGGTAAGGTTGAACCCTTGTGTTCGTAACTCTCTAAGTTCTGCCTTGAGTTTATTGACTTCGTTTCTAGGACGGTACTGCTCGTTCATCAATTACTTGAATGCCGACCATGGTAGTGCGTAAGCAGCAGTTTGTCCTACCTGTTCAAGATAGGTGTTCCACCACGTTAACGCAGTACCTGTGAAGGTATGCGTAGCGTACTTAACTTTGTCCTCTTCAGTACACTTACTTATGGCAAACACCGATTTGACCTTCTCGGTCCACCGTTTCAATCCAATTGGTCCTTCGGTTCCATCAAATTCCAAAGATTTGCAGGCAGTGAATTCTTTGTAGGTGCATCCTACACGATTTCTTGCGCCATTAGCTGCATTGCTAGATTCAGAGTTATTGTTTGTATGTAGCGCAGCCTGTACTGTAGCTATGTTTGCAGCAAGAAAAGTACAAAATTCCCCTTCGCTCATATTCATGGTTTGTCGAGTAGTCAGTGCCATTTCCTTCAAAATAGTCAACTAAATCAAGTTAATCATACAGAATATTAAGAGTAGTCAATAGTATTTTGTAGCATAATATGAACTCATTTATAAAAGCTTTTTCTTCATATTAGCGTTTTATAAGTTTAAATTCGGGTACTACCTACCCGTTAAGTTCATACTTAGTAGCTAATATACAATTCAACTACTACAATTCCATATGAAAAACTGATTATAATAATATATCACATACAAATATTCTTCAAACTTACAACTTCGCTATATTACATATAACATGAAATATATTACACTTTGATACAGGACAGTTTTGAAGATAAATCTAGTTAATACGCAAGGTGTTCAGCAAAGGAAATAAAGATACGTAATTCATAAGTACAGAAACAAGTCATGCATTCCGGTTTTACTAAGACGACTTCCCATCCGTGGTCTTGTGGAAAATAACCGTTATGACCATTGGCTAGGCAGCATGTTGTAATGTCGTTAAAAGGACGAGGGTTTCGTAGTGTCCAACAGCCCCGTAATTGTAGTGACCCGAACTTTTCCATGTTTATATATATTAATTGAGATTGATATTTACATGATTAAATGTTTCCAACATGTTAAGCAATCAAACTTGTTAAGACTTGATTAATTGAAATATGTTTCATATAGACAATTAACCACCCAAGTTGACCGGTGATTCACGAACGTTAAAACTTGTAAAAACTATATGATGACATATATATGGATATATATATAGTTAACATGATACTATGATAAGTAAACATATCATTAAGTATATTAACAATGAACTACATATGTAAAAACAAGACTACTAACTTAATGATTTTTAAACGAGACATATATGTAACGATTATCATTGTAAGGACATTTAATGTATATATATCATATTAAGAGATATTCATACATGATAATATCATGATAAAATAATAATTAAAAATCTCATTTGATATTATAAACATTGGGTTAACAACATTTAACATGATCGTTAACCTAAAGGTTTCAAAACAACACTTACATGTAACGACTAACGATGACTTAACGACTCAGTTAAAATGTATATACATGTAGTGTTTTAATATGTATTTATACACTTTTGAAAGACTTCAATACACTTATCAAAATACTTCTACTTAACAAAAATGCTTACAATTACATCCTCGTTCAGTTTCATCAACAATTCTACTCGTATGCACCCGTATTCGTACTCGTACAATACACAGCTTTTAGATGTATGTACTATTGGTATATACACTCCAATGATCAGCTCTTAGCAGCCCATGTGAGTCACCTAACACATGTGGGAACCATCATTTTGCAACTAGCATGAAATATCTCATAAAATTACAAAAATATGAGTAATCATTCATGACTTATTTACATGAAAACAAAATTACATATCCTTTATATCTAATCCATACACCAAGGACCAAAAATACCTACAAACACTTTCATTCTTCAATTTTCTTCATCTAATTGATCTCTCTCAAGTTCTATCTTCAAGTTCTAAGTGTTCTTCATAAATTCTACAAGTTCTAATTACATAAAATCAAGAATACTTTCAAGTTTGCTAGCTCACTTCCAATCTTGTAAGGTGATCATCCAACCTCAAGAAATCTTTGTTTCTTACAGTAGGTTATCATTCTAATACAAGGTCATAATCATATTCAAACTTTGGTTCAATTTCTATAACTATAACAATCTTATTTCAAGTGATGATCTTACTTGAACTTGTTTTCGTGTCATGATTCTGCTTCAAGAACTTCGAGCAATCCAAGGATCCGTTGAAGCTAGATCCATTTTTCTCTTTTCTAGTAGGTTTATCCAAGGAACTTAAGGTAGTAATGATGTTCATAACATCATTTGATTCATACATATAAAGCTATCTTATTCGAAGGTTTAAACTTGTAATCACTAGAACATAGTTTAGTTAATTCTAAACTTGTTCGCAAATAAAAGTTAATCCTTCTAACTTGACTTTTAAAATAAACTAAACACATGTTATATATCTATATGATATGCTAACTTAATGATTTAAAACCTGGAAACACGAAAAACACCGTAAAACCGGATTTACGCCGTCGTAGTAACACCGCGGGCTGTTTTGGGTTAGTTAATTAAAAACTATGATAAACTTTGATTTAAAAGTTTTTATTCTGAGAAAATGATTTTTATTATGAACATGAAACTATATCCAAAAATTATGGTTAAACTCAAAGTGGAAGTATGTTTTCTAAAATGGTCATCTAGACGTCGTTCTTTCGACTGAAATGACTACCTTTACAAAAACGACTTGTAACTTATTTTTCCGACTATAAACCTATACTTTTTCTGTTTAGATTCATAAAATAGAGTTCAATATGAAACCATAGCAATTTGATTCACTCAAAACGGATTTAAAATGAAGAAGTTATGGGTAAAACAAGATTGGATAATTTTTCTCATTTTAGCTACGTGAAAATTAGTAACAAATCTATTCCAACCATAACTTAATCAACCTGTATTGTATATTATGTAATCTTGAGATACCATAGACACGTATACAATGTTTCGACCTATCATGTCGACACATCTATATATATTTCGGAACAACCATAGACACTCTATATGTGAATGTTGGAGTTAGCTATACAGGGTTGAGGTTGATTCCAAAATATATATAGTTTGAGTTGTGATCAATACTGAGATACGTATACACTGGGTCGTGGATTGATTCAAGATAATATTTATCGATTTATTTCTGTACATCTAACTGTGGACAACTAGTTATAGGTTACTAACGAGGACAGCTGACTTAATAAACTTAAAACATCAAAATATATTAAAAGTGTTGTAAATATATTTTGAACATACTTTGATATATATGTACATATTTGTTATAGGTTCGTGAATCGACCAGTGGCCAAGTCTTACTTCCCGACGAAGTAAAAATCTGTGAAAGTGAGTTATAGTCCCACTTTTAAAATCTAATATTTTTGGGATGAGAATACATGCAGGTTTTATAAATGATTTACAAAATAGACACAAGTACGTGAAACTACATTCTATGGTTGAATTATCGAAATCGAATATGCCCCTTTTTATTAAGTCTGGTAATCTAAGAATTAGGGAACAGACACCCTAATTGACGTGAATCCTAAAGATAGATCTATTGGGCCTAACAAACCCCATCCAAAGTACCGGATGCTTTAGTACTTCGAAATTTATATCATATCCGAAGGGTGTCCCGGAATGATGGGGATATTCTTATATATGCATCTTGTTAATGTCGGTTACCAGGTGTTCACCATATGAATGATTTTTATCTCTATGTATGAGATGTGTATTGAAATATGAAATCTTGTGGTCTATTTTTGTTGACGTTTTAAGCATGTTTATTCTCAGGTGATTATTACGAGCTTCCGCTGTCGCATACTTAAATAAGGACGAGATTTGGAGTCCATGCTTGTATGATATTGTGTAAAAACTGCATTCAAGAAACTTATTTTGTTGTAACATATTTGTATTGTAAACCATTATGTAATGGTCGTGTGTAAACAGGATATTTTAGATTATCATTATTTGATAATCTACATAAAGCTTTTTAAACCTTTATTTATGAAATAAAGGTTATGGTTTGTTTTAAAATGAATGCAGTCTTTGAAAAACGTTTCATATAGAGGTCAAAACCTCGCAACGAAATCAATTAATATGGAACGTTTTTAATCAATAAGAACGGGACATTTCAGTTGGTATCAGAGCATTGGTCTTAGAGAACCAGAATTTTGCATTAGTGTGTCTTATCGAGTTTGTTAGGATGCATTAGTGAGTCTGGACTTCGACCGTGTTTACTTGAAAAATG
Source organism: Rutidosis leptorrhynchoides (assembly GCF_046630445.1). Classification (NCBI taxonomy): domain Eukaryota; kingdom Viridiplantae; phylum Streptophyta; class Magnoliopsida; order Asterales; family Asteraceae; genus Rutidosis; species Rutidosis leptorrhynchoides. Next base: position 350,986,615 of record NC_092339.1, read on the forward strand.
ATTGCTTAACAAATTTTGTTGGAAACTATATATTTTTAACATGTGAATATTATGTGATATATTAATCTCTTAACACGTTTGATATTATGTGATAGATGTCTACCTCTAGAACAAGTCCCATTGACTCACCTAATAATAATGAAGAGTCAAATGTAAATTGGAATGATTCGTGGACTGATTCACAAGTTCCCGAAGAGGAACCGTGAAAGGACCCGTTCATATACATTATAAACGATTCACAATAGTTGATTACATCGCGAGGTATTTGACCTCTATATGATACATTTTACAAACATTGCATTCGTTTTTAAAAGACAAACTTTCTTTACAACGAAAGTTGACGGCATGCACACCATTTCATAATACATCCAACTATAATTGGCTTAATAATAATCTTGATGAACTCAATGACTCGAATGCAACGTCTTTCAAAATATGCCATGAATGACTCCAAGTAATATCCTTAAAATGAGCTAATGCACAGTGGAAGATTTCTTTAATACCTGAGAATAAACATGCTTTAAAGTGTCAACCAAAAGGTTGGTGAGTTCACAGGTTTATCATAACAATCATTTCAATATATTAATAGACCACAAGATTTCCGTTTATAAATATATGTACACTCTCAAGTGTATAAAAGTATTCTATAAGTTGTAGGCATCCGGTAACAAGCCTTAACGTTCATGTTTTACCCTCTGAAGTACACCAGATCAGGTGTGTTTAAAATAACCTCGAAGTACTAAAGCATCCCATAGTCAGGATGGGGTTTGTCAGGCCCAATAGATCTATCTTTAGGATTCGCGCCTACCGTACATAGACAAGTAGTTTAATGTTACCAAGCTAAGGGTATATTTCTGGTTTAAACCCACGTAGAATTAGTTTTAGTACTTGTGCCTATTTCGTAAAACATTTATAAAAACAGTGCATGTATTCTCAGTCCCAAAAATATATATAAAAGGGAGCAAATGAAACTCACAATACTGTATTTCGTAGCAATTATGTATATGACGGCACTGAACAAGTGCAGGGTTTGTCTCGGATTCACGAACGTATCAATATTGTGATTCAATATTGCAAGAAAGTACGTAGACGCAACAAAAATGATAAACGTTAGGTTGACCTCACGAGCAATACCCTCGATTAATACCCATAACCTCCATAGCTATAACCCATAATTTCCTTAGCTCTATCCCGTTTGAAAACTTATTTTGAAATCGTCTGAGTATAACTCTGTCGTTGTATTTTATGTATACTAATAATATCTTGAAATAATACAAAGAAAATATATATATGTAATTCGATTGAGAGAGTTTAGAGAAATATATTTTCAAATTTCTATGAAAAAATGAAACCTATTGAATTCTATTTATAATAGATTTTTGAATTATTAAAGTGAATTATTAAAGTATGAATTATTAAAGTGAATTATTAAAGTATGAATTATTAAAGTATGAATTATTAAAGTGAATTATTAAAGTATGAATTATTAAAGTGAATTATTAAAGTATGAATTATTAAAGTGAATTATTAAAGTATGAATTATTAAAGTGAATTATTAAAGTATGAATTATTAAAGTTAAAGTAAAGTAAAAGTAAAGTAAAGTAAAGGTAAAGTTAAAGTATAGTAAAAGTACAAAAACTATGTATGTATAATACGCGTATAAATATATAATATTAATTTAAATCGTTATATATATTTAATAAAATAAAATATAAATATCGTTATCTTTATCATACTGGTTAAGTAATGAGTTGTCAAAAGTGATTCTAGATATTTATAAAAGTTATATACGTTTTAATAATAAAGTTCTTTTTAAATTGAAAACGTCTTTGTAAGTTTGAAAATAGATTAATAGAATATTATGGAAACCAATTCTCCACTAACTTTTGTCTAACTTTCGTAAATGACACTTTATGTTTTTATTTATAAATAACTGTACAAATTATTCTGAATATCGTTAAGAGGAATAGATTTTCTCAAATCATAGTGGACCTCTCAATAGAGACTTGTAATCATAATTCAATATTTCTGATAATTCAATCATTTAATATATATTTTTTAATTTCGTCAAAAATCATATTGAAACAAATACGTTCGGGTAAAGTATTATACGTTTAATACTTTATTAATATTCTCAAGTTATAATATATATATACATATACATATCTATTTATATATAACGGTTCGTGAATCGTCAGAATTTGGTCGAGGTTATAATGAATGTATGAACACAGTTTAAAATTCTTGAGATTTAACTTAACAAACTTTGCTTATCATGTCGGAATAATATAAAGATTAAAGTTTAAATTTGGTCGAAAATTTTCGGGTCGTCACAGTACCTACCCGTTAAAGAAATTTCGTCCCGAAATTTGATCGAGGTCGTCATGGCTAACAATAAGAATGTTTTTATGATGAATATAAGTTGATTCATAGGGTTTTATCATGATTGAGAAATATGGATAAAATAATTCGATTACTCGAAACGTATGAGTGAAGCTATCGTAAAAGAGTGAAATGAGAAAATAGGGATTCGTCTTATATTTTGACATCATTACAGTTGATCTCCGGATTAAAGAAAATCTTTGTAATCTATATAGGATTTGATTCTTCGATGATTAAGGAAATTATGATCCTCTTCGATTTAATGCGTTGATTCATCTCGATTTTTCTGTCGGATATTTCACTATAAATCCACCTCTTTCATTTCCTTTTAATTCACACCTTCTATTCTTTCTCCCTCAATTCTTACTTTAAAATTATTTGTCAATACGCTTCATCCAGTGCTGATTCTTGATATACTCCTCACTTTCATATCTGTCGCTCTTCTTTTTCATCTACCTCTGGAAGAATCTATTTACTTCTACTATACTCTTGGTTTTATAGTATTTTTAGTTCTCCCGTGTCTTTATATTGCTATATGCATTGATATATACGGTTTGTGATTTCTGGGTTGTTGTTGGGTTTTATATCTTCCCTTATATTTCAAAGTCCTTGCTTCTTCTATAATCATTGTCATCCACAGTTAATGCTCTCTTCTGTTTGCTATGATTTATACTCCCATTTCTAGTTCGGAGCTTTGTCCTTTCGTTTCTTCTTCTTGCGATTAAGCACCGCTTGTAATGGTCCAGAATTCGCAGATATAAATTTCGGAATGAACATTGTTAATGTTCTAGGAAGGAAATTGTAATGGCACGATCTTGACTTGTCAAATTACCAGAATACCTCGAAAAAGGCCGAATCATCAAGAAATATTTTTTTTGATATTTAGAGATCAAATAGAATATAAGAGTCGTGTAACATAGCACATGATGACGTTATGATCTGTGAATCATTATGTTCCATTTAGAAACTCAGCATGAATTACTGTAATATAATCACGTTGATCAAGTGTCATTATATTATACTAGTTCATGCTTCAGTTCCCAACACTACTTCAAAAATATTCTTTTTTTAAATTCGAAAGTTTCAGAATTTAGAAACTAAAATAGTTTCTTTTATGATGTAATACAGACAGCACGAAGAGGTAAATGATTTCAGATAAGAATAATTATGGAAATATCTTCAGAAATATGGAGGATATTTATAATGAAAGATACGATGATATCTTAGAATGTCTAATATCAGAGGATGATGAAGGATATTGTCCGCAGGGGTTTAGAGTCAGGAGCAAGGTATTCGTTAATGACTTCAGCAAGTACTGAATCATTTGGATTCTTTGAAGGCAGGTTCAGCCTTTGTGATTTGTCCACAGCCTCCTTCATACTTTGCTCAATCCGTTTTTCAGTTCCAAAGCTTCTCTTTTTCTGAGCTTTGCCAATATACTATCCTTTATCATCCAACTTTTTACTGTTAAGGTCATTTACAGTTTTTGCTGCTTCATCAGCATTTTTCAAAATTTTGAGAACTGGTTCGCAGTTTAGGGTGTTTTTCAGAAACTTCACATTCAAAGTATATAAGTCCAGAAGATAGACACATATAATTGTTGGCGTAGACATGCTGCGAGACTTCAAAATACTGATTGCTAATTTCCGATGATTCGTATGGCAATTCTCGTTACAAGATGCAGTTGAGTAAATGATGGGGTTTTGATAAATATAAAGATTTTTCGGAAATTCAAAGATCAATGAAGTTGTTAATAAGTTTACTGCTAATGTGGCGAGATATGAAAGGTTCCCCGGTAATAATGATGAAGGGGTAATCATTATAATAAGGCTTATTCGAATGAACAATTGAAGTTGGTTTGCTGGAGCTGTGACAAAACTGTCTATTTTGAAACGGAATTGAAAAGTTATTTTAGCTAGTAAATGCCAAAGGGTCTAACACGGATACGTGTCGAACTATGACTTGGGTTTTGAGAGTTTTTCCAGGTGTATAACTGTGGGTAACATGTGGTTGGATCATCATCTCGATTGTTCCTTAGTTGAAGTGTCTTCAGGAATTTCGAAGGGTTTGAGCACATATTGTAATCGTTAATACATATGATGTTCTAACACAGTTTTGAAGTCAAAGTATAGCTTTGAAAGATATAGGAATCTAAGAGTGATGATACTGGTTATATTTCGAATTGAATTATGCGATTTCAAAATCAGAATATGTAATTGAATTTGAATGAGTATGATTGTTTTGATTTATATGAAAGAATGGATATTGTTGTGAAAGTAGGGAGTATAGTTGATGATTGCTGAATCAGTTTCGAAAAATGTAATATATTAATTGTGAATTTATATATCTCTCGGGTATTACCTACCCGTTAAAAAAAATTTCACAATTAATATTTTGTACAAAAGAAGTTTATTACAGTCTTTATGAAAATATATGTGTATATTTTCTTTAGATGTAATATAGATTTAATGAGTTAGTATTAAATTAAACTCATTTGTTTTATGGTTGGAACTAGAATTGAGTAATCCCTAAAACTTTATAAATTGCATAAGTATTTCTTCAATAATATTGAAATTATGAATCATTACTTTGTTATTTGTTGGATTTTTTATTGAATTGAGACAGAGATTGTAATTAACGATGGTTAAGTTACGGACGAAGGACGTACATCATTGCATATTTGTAATATGAATTAACTGAGTAGTTAAGATTCACACATAATAGCTTAGTACGGGAAGATTTATTATGGTTTAAAAATTTATACATATAAAATATACATATAAATCTTTCGATTGGAAATGAGTTAATACTTCATAACGCGTTGATACAATATATTTGTTGTTGATTCGTAATGATGTCCACAACGATTCTTGAACTGACAGAGTTTGTGATGTTACAGGTGCTGTTGATTCTGACGATACTGACGGCACTGACTGTGTTGATGATGCTACGGTCCTGTTGATGCTGTTGGTAAAACAATTCTAGCTTGTAAATCGTACACCATTTTCGATCAAAGTTTCTACTCTACCATCTCCGTTCACTCATCCGATTTACGGTCAGAATTAAATAATCTCTAAGATTTTGGAGATTACATAACTGCCGCAGAGATATCTCTTCAATGAAGTTTATGAATTAATACTTCATCGTTTGTTGTTGTTGATATTCCTGGATATTTACAGGGCGTATGACGTTGATGTTTGAGATACATATTGTGATGTTGCGGTGTGGGATGTGGATGTTGTTGTTGGAGGTGGTGATGGTACTGTTGGTGTTGCTGATGGTGGTACTGTTTATGCTGCTGGTGCTGGTGTTTGTAACCTTTGCACCATATTCTCCAAAGCCACTACCCGAGCGCGAAGCTCGTTGACTTCTTCTATTACACCGGGGTGATTGTCGGTTCGGACGATCGGATAAATAAAATCTAGAATTTGGTGTAGTATGTAATCGTGACGAGATACTCTAGAAATAAGAGAGAAAATGGTGTTTCGGATAGGTTCGCCGGTAAGTGCTTCAGGTTCTTCACCAAGAGGGCAATGTGGTGGATGGAAGGGATCACCTTCTTCTTGTCTCCAATGATTAAGGAGGCTACGAACCCATCCCCAATTCATCCAGAATAGATGATGACTAATTGGTTGATCCATTCCGGTCACACTGCTTTCGGAACTTGAGTGGGATTCCATTTCGGAATCCGAGGGACTTGAACTAATGACGAATTCCATTTTGTACGATTGAATAAATAATTTTTCGATATGAAATGATTTTCCGGCTATCGGGTGGTATTCTAATTATATAGAGCAAAAGGTTTCGTAGATTACGGAGGAATTTACGGAATATGTCAGGCAAAGTTTACAATAACAGATACGCTAAGATATGAATTAGCAGATACGCTAAGATATGAATTTTGTCTATACACTATTTGAAATGTCCCGTTCTTATTGATTAAAAACGTTCCATATTAATTGATTTCGTTGCGAGGTTTTGACCTCTATATGAGACGTTTTTCAAAGACTGCATTCATTTTAAAACAAACCATAACCTTTATTTCATCAATAAAGGTTTAAAAAGCTCTACGTAGATTATCAAATAATGATAATCTAAAATATCCTGTTTACACACGACCATTACATAATGGTTTACAATACAAATATGTTACAACAAAATAAGTTTCTTGAATGCAGTTTTTACACAATATCATACAAGCATGGACTCCAAATCTCGTCCTTATTTAAGTATGCGACAGCGGAAGCTCTTAATAATCACCTGAGAATAAACATGCTTAAAATGTCAACAAAAATGTTGGTGAGTTATAGGTTTAACCTATATATATCAAATCGTAACAATAGACCACAAGATTTCATATTTCAATACACATCCCATACATAGAGATAAAAATCATTCATATGGTGAACACCTGGTAACCGACAATAACAAGATGCATATATAAGAATATCCCCATCATTCCGGGACACCCTTCGGATATGATATAAATTTCGAAGTACTAAAGCATCCGGTACTTTGGATGGGGTTTGTTAGGCCCAATAGATCTATCTTTAGGATTCGCGTCAATTAGGGTGTCTGTTCCCTAATTCTTAGATTACCAGACTTAATAAAAAGGGGCATATTCGATTTCGATAATTCAACCATAGAATGTAGTTTCACGTACTTGTGTCTATTTTGTAAATCATTTATAAAACCTGCATGTATTCTCATCCCAAAAATATTAGATTTTAAAAGTGGGACTATAACTCACTTTCACAGATTTTTACTTCGTCGGGAAGTAAGACTTGGCCACTGGTTGATTCACGAACCTATAACAATATATACATATATATCAAAGTATGTTCAAAATATATTTACAACACTTTTAATATATTTTGATGTTTTAAGTTTATTAAGTCAGCTGTCCTCGTTAGTAACCTACAACTAGTTGTCCACAGTTAGATGTACAGAAATAAATCGATAAATATTATCTTGAATCAATCCACGAACCAGAGTATACGTCTCTTAGTATTGATCACAACTCAAACTATATATATTTTGGAATCAACCTCAACCCTGTATAGCTAACTCCAACATTCACATATAGAGTGTCTATGGTTGTTCCGAAATATATATAGATGTGTCGACATGATAGGTCGAAACATTGTATACGTGTCTATGGTATCTCAAGATTACATAATATACAATACAAGTTGATTAAGTTATGGTTGGAATAGATTTGTTACCAATTTTCACGTAGCTAAAATGAGAAAAATTATCCAATCTTGTTTTACCCATAACTTCTTCATTTTAAATCTGTTTTGAGTGAATCAAATTGCTATGGTTTCATATTGAACTCTATTTTATGAATCTAAACAGAAAAAGTATATGTTTATAGTCGGAAAAATAAGTTACAAGTCATTTTTGTAAAGGTAGTCATTTCAGTCGAAAGAACGACGTCTAGATGACCATTTTAGAAAACATACTTCCATTTTGAGTTTAACCATAATTTTTGAATATAGTTTCATGTTCATAATAAAAATCATTTTCTCAGAATAACAACTTTTAAATCAAAGTTTATCATAGTTTTTAATTAACTAACCCAAAACAGCCCGCGGTGTTACTACGACGGCGTAAATCCGATTTTAAGGTGTTTTTCGTGTTTCCAGGTTTTAAATCATTAAGTTAGCATATCATATAGATATAGAACATGTGTTTAGTTGATTTTAAAAGTCAAGTTAGAAGGATTAACTTTTGTTTGCGAACAAGTTTAGAATTAACTAAACTATGTTCTAGTGATTACAAGTTTAAACCTTCGAATAAGATAGCTTTATATGTATGAATCGAATGATGTTATGAACATCATTACTACCTTAATTTCCTTGGATAAACCTACTGGAAAAGAGACAAATGGATCTAGCTTCAATGGATCCTTGGATGGCTCGAAGTTCTTGAAGCAGAATCATGACACGAAAACAAGTTCAAGTAAGATCATCACTTGAAATAAGATTGTTATAGTTATAGAAATTGAACCAAAGTTTGAATATGATTATTACCTTGTATTAGAATGATAACCTACTGTAAGAAACAAATATTTCTTGAGGTTGGATGATCACCTTACAAGATTGGAAGTGAGCTAGCAAACTTGAAAGTATTCTTGATTTTATGAAACTAGAACTTTTGGAATTTATGAAGAACACTTAGAACTTGAAGATAGAACTTGAGAGAGATCAATTAGATGAAGAAAATTGAAGAATGAAAGTGTTTGTAGGTGTTTTTGGTCGTTGGTGTATGGATTAGATATAAAGGATATGTAATTTTGTTTTCATGTAAATAAGTCATGAATGATTACTCATATTTTTGTAATTTTATGAGATATTTCATGCTAGTTGCCAAATGATGGTTCCCACATGTGTTAGGTGACTCACATGGGCTGCTAAGAGCTGATCATTTGAGTGTATATACCAATAGTACATACATCTAAAAGCTGTGTATTGTACGAGTACGAATACGGGTGCATACGAGTAGAATTGTTGATGAAACTGAACCAGGATGTAATTGTAAGCATTTTTGTTAAGTAGAAGTATTTTGATAAGTGTATTGAAGTCTTTCAAAAGTGTATAAATACATATTAAAACACTACATGTATATACATTTTAACTGAGTCGTTAAGTCATCGTTAGTCGTTACATGTAAGTGTTGTTTTGAAACCTTTAGGTTAACGATCTTGTTAAATGTTGTTAACCCAATGTTTATAATATCAAATGAGATTTTAAATTATTATATTATCATGATATTATCATGTATGAATATCTCTTAATATGATATATATACATTAAATGTCTTTACAACGATAATCGTTACATATATGTCTCGTTTAAAAATCATTAAGTTAGTAGTCTTGTTTTTACATATGTAGTTCATTGTTAATATACTTTATGATATGTTTTCTTATCATAGTATCATGTTAACTATATATATATATATCCATATATATGTCATCATATAGTTTTTACAAGTTTTAACGTTCGTGAATCACCGATCAACTTGGGTGGTCAATTGTCTATATGAAACATATTTCAATTAATCAAGTCTTAACAAGTTTGATTGCTTAACATGTTGGAAACACTTAATCATGTAAATAACAATTTCATTTAATATATATATAAACATGGAAAAGTTCGGGTCACTACAGTACCTACCCGTTAAATAAATTTCGTCCCGAAATTTTAAGCAGTTGGAGGTGTTGACGTATCTTCTGGAAATAAATGCGGGTATTTCTTCTTCATCTGATCTTCATGCTCACAGGTGAACTCGGGTCCTCTACGAGCATTCCATCGAACCTTAACAATCGGTATCTTGTTTTGTTTAAGTCTCTTAACCTCTCGATCCATTATTTCGACGGGTTCTTCAATGAATTGAAGTTTTGCATTGATTTGGATTTCGTCCTACGGAATAGTGAGATCTTCTTTAGCAAAATATTTCTTCAAATTTGAGACGTGGAAAGTGTTATGTACAGCCGCGAGTTGTTGAGGTAGCTCCAGTTGGTAAGCTACTGGTCCGACACGATCTATAATCTTGAATGGTCCAATGTACCTTGAATTTAGTTTCCCCCGTTTACCAAATCGAACAACGCCTTTCCAAGGTGAAACCTTAAGCATGACCATTTCTCCAATTTCAAACTCTATATCTTTTCTTTTACTGTCCGTGTAGCTCTTTTGTCGACTCTGTGCGGTTTTCAATCTTTGTTGAATTTGGATGATTTTCTCGGTAGTTTCTTGTATTATCTCCGGACCCGTAATCTGTCTATCCCCCACTTCACTCCAACAAATCGGAGACCTGCACTTTCTACCATAAAGTGCTTCAAACGACGCCATCTCAATGCTTGAATGGTAGCTGTTGTTGTAGGAAAATTCTGCTAACGGTAGATGTCGATCCCAACTGTTTCCGAAATCAATAACACAAGCTCGTAGCATGTCTTCAAGTGTTTGTATCGTCCTTTCGCTCTGCCCATTAGTTTGTGGATGATAGGCATTACTCATGTCTAGACGAGTTCCCAATGCTTGCTGTAATGTCTGCCAGAATCTTGAAATAAATCTACCATCCCTATCAGAGATAATAGAGATTGGTATTCCATGTCTGGAGACGACTTCCTTCAAATACAGTCGTGCTAACTTATCCATCTTGTCATCTTCTCTTATTTGCAGGAAGTGTGCTGATTTGGTGAGACGATCAACTATTACCCAAATAGTATCAAAACCACTTGAAGTCCTTGGCAATTTAGTGATGACATCCATGATAATGTTTTCCCATTTCCATTCCGGGATTTCGGGTTGTTGAAGTAGACCTGATGGTTTCTGATGCTCAGCTTTGACCTTAGAACACGTCAAACATTCTCCTACGTATTTAGCAACATCGGCTTTCATACCCGGCCACCAAAAATGTTTCTTGAGATCCTTGTACATATTCTCCGTTCCAGGATGTATTGAGTATCTGGTTTTATGAGCTTCTCTAAGTACCATTTCTCTCATATCTCCAAATTTTGGTACCCAAATCCTTTCAGCCCTATACCGGGTTCCGTCTTCCCGAATATTAAGATGCTTCTCCGATCCTTTGGGTATTTCATCCTTTAAATTTCCCTCTTTTAAAACTCCTTGTTGCGCCTCCTTTATTTGAGTAGTAAGGTTATTGTGAATCATTATATTCATAGATTTTACTCGAATGGGTTCTCTGTCCTTCCTGCTCAAGGCGTCGGCTACCACATTTGCCTTCCCCGGGTGGTAACGAATCTCAAAGTCGTAATCATTCAACAATTCAATCCACCTACGCTGCCTCATATTCAGTTGTTTCTGATTAAATATGTGTTGAAGACTTTTGTGGTCGGTATATATAATACTTTTGACCCCATATAAGTAGTGCCTCCAAGTCTTTAATGCAAAAACAACCGCGCCTAATTCCAAATCATGCGTCGTATAATTTTGTTCGTGAATCTTCAATTGTCTAGACGCATAAGCAATCACCTTCGTTCGTTGCATTAATACACAACCGAGACCTTGCTTTGATGCGTCACAATTGTAGTGACCCGAACTTTTCCATGTTTATATATATTAATTGAGATTTATATTTACATGATTAAATGTTTCCAACATGTTAAGCAATCAAACTTGTTAAGACTTGATTAATTGAAATATGTTTTATATAGACAATTGACCACCCAAGTTGATCGGTGATTCACGAACGTTAAAACTTGTAAAAACTATATGATGACATATATATGGATATATATATATAGTTAACATGATACTATGATAAGAAAACATATCATAAAGTATATTAACAATGAACTACATATGTAAAAACAAGACTACTAACTTAATGATTTTTAAACGAGACATATATGTAACGATTATCGTTGTAAAGACATTTAATATATATATATCATATTAAGAGATATTCATACATGATAATATCATGATAATATAATAATTTAAAATCTCATTTGATATTATAAACATTGGGTTAACAACATTTAACAAGATCGTTAACCTAAAGGTTTCAAAACAACACTTACATGTAACGACTAACGATGACTTAACGACTCAGTTAAAATGTATATACATGTAGTGTTTTAATATGTATTTATACACTTTTGAAAGACTTCAATACACTTATCAAAATACTTCTACTTAACAAAAATGCTTACAATTACATCCTCGTTCAGTTTCATCAACAATTCTACTCGTATACACCCGTATTCGTACTCGTACAATACACAGCTTTTAGATGTATGTACTATTGGTATATACACTCCAATGATCAGCTCTTAGCAGCCCATGTGAGTCACCTAACACATGTGGGAACCATCATTTGGCAACTAGCATGAAATATCTCATAAAATTACAAAAATATGAGTAATCATTCATGACTTATTTACATGAAAACAAAATTACATATCCTTTATATCTAATCCATACACCAACGACCAAAAACACCTACAAACACTTTCATTCTTCAATTTTCTTCATCTAATTGATCTCTCTCAAGTTCTATCTTCAAGTTCTAAGTGTTCTTCATAAATTCCAAAAGTTCTAGTTTCATAAAATCAAGAATACTTTCAAGTTTGCTAGCTCACTTCCAATCTTGTAAGGTGATCATCCAACCTCAAGAAATCTTTGTTTCTTACAGTAGGTTATCATTCTAATACAAGGTAATAATCATATTCAAACTTTGGTTCAATTTCTATAACTATAACAATCTTATTTCAAGTGATGATCTTACTTGAACTTGTTTTCGTGTCATGATTCTGCTTCAAGAACTTCGAGCCATCCAAGGATCCATTGAAGCTAGATCCATTTTTCTCTTTTCCAGTAGGTTTATCCAAGGAAATTAAGGTATTAATGATGTTCATAACATCATTCGATTCATACATATAAAGCTATCTTATTCGAAGGTTTAAACTTGTAATCACTAGAACATAGTTTAGTTAATTCTAAACTTGTTCGCAAACAAAAGTTAATCCTTCTAACTTGACTTTTAAAATCAACTAAACACATGTTCTATATCTATATGATATGCTAACTTAATGACTTAAAACCTGGAAACACGAAAAACACCGTAAAACCGGATTTACGCCGTCGTAGTAACACCGCGGGCTGTTTTGGGTTAGTTAATTAAAAACTATGATAAACTTTGATTTAAAAGTTGTTATTCTGAGAAAATGATTTTTATTATGAACATGAAACTATATCCAAAAATTATGGTTAAACTCAAAGTGGAAGTATGTTTTCTAAAATGGTCATCTAGACGTCGTTCTTTCGACTGAAATGACTACCTTTAAAAAAACGACTTGTAACTTATTTTTCCGACTATAAACCTATACTTTTTCTGTTTAGATTCATAAAATAGAGTTCAATATGAAACCATAGCAATTTGATTCACTCAAAAAGGATTTAAAATGAAGAAGTTATGGGTAAAACAAGATTGGATAATTTTTCTCATTTTAGCTACGTGAAAATTGGTAACAAATCTATTCCAACCATAACTTAATCAACTTGTATTGTATATTATGTAATCTTGAGATACCATAGACACGTATACAATGTTTCGACCTATCATGTCGACACATCTATATATATTTCGGAACAACCATAGACACTCTATATGTGAATGTTGGAGTTAGCTATACAGGGTTGAGGTTGATTCCAAAATATATATAGTTTGAGTTGTGATCAATACTGAGATACGTATACACTGGGTCGTGGATTGATTCAAGATAATATTTATCGATTTATTTCTGTACATCTAACTGTGGACAACTAGTTATAGGTTACTAACGAGGACAGCTGACTTAATAAACTTAAAACATCAAAATATATTAAAAGTGTTGTAAATATATTTTGAACATACTTTAATATATATGTATATATTGTTATAGGTTCGTGAATCAACAGTGGCCAAGTCTTACTTCCCGACGAAGTAAAAATCTGTGAAAGTGAGTTATAGTCCCACTTTTAAAATCTAATATTTTTGGGATGAGAATACATGCAGGTTTTATAAATGATTTACAAAATAGACACAAGTACGTGAAACTACATTCTATGGTTGAATTATCGAAATCGAATATGCCCCTTTTTATTAAGTCTGGTAATCTAAGAATTAGGGAACAGACACCCTAATTGACGCGAATCCTAAAGATAGATCTATTGGGCCTAACAAACCCCATCCAAAGTACCGGATGCTTTAGTACTTCGAAATTTATATCATATCCGAAGGGTGTCCCGGAATGATGGGGATATTCTTATATATGCATCTTGTTATTGTCGGTTACCAGGTGTTCACCATATGAATGATTTTTATCTCTATGTGTGGGATGTGTATTGAAATATGAAATCTTGTGGTCTATTGTTATGATTTGATATATATAGGTTAAACCTATAACTCACCAACATTTTTGTTGACATTTAAAGCATGTTTATTCTCAGGTGAATATTAAGAGCTTCCGCTGTTGCATACTAAAATAAGGACAAGATTTGGAGTCCATGTTTGTATGATATTGTGTAAAAACTGCATTCAAGAAACTGATTTCGATGTAACATATTTGTATTGTAAACCATTATGTAATGGTCGTGTGTAAACAGGATATTTTAGATTATCATTATTTGATAATCTACGTAAAGCTTTTTAAACCTTTATTTATGAAATAAAGGTTATGGTTTGTTTTAAAAATGAATGCAGTCTTTGAAAAACGTCTCATATAGAGGTCAAAACCTCGCAACGAAATCAATTAATATGGAACGTTTTTAATCAATAAGAACGGGACATTTCAGTTGGTATCCGAGCGTTGGTCTTAGAGAACCAGAAAATTTGCATTAGTGTGTCTTATCGAGTTTGTTAGGATGCATTAGTGAGTCTGGACTTCGACCGTGTTTACTTGAAAAATGATTGCTTAACAAATTTTGTTGGAAACTATATATTTTTAACATGTGAATATTATGTGATATATTAATCTATTAACGTGTTTGATATTATGTGATAGATGTCTACCTCTAGAACAAGTTCCATTGACTCACCTAATAATAATGAAGAGTCAAATGTAAATTGGAATGATTCGTGGACTGATTCACAAGTTCCCGAAGAGGAACCGGAAGAAGAGTCGGAACCGGAAGAAGAATCGGAACCGGATGAAGAAATAGAACCGGTGGGGGAAATAATAAAACGGTTAAGTAAAAGAAAATCCTCAACCAACCGACCAAAGTTAATTATGGTCAATGGTGTTTCCGCCAAGGAAGCAAAATATTGGGAGGATTACCAATTCTCCGATGAATCGGATTCCGACGAGAATTCCGATGATGTTATAGAAATTACCCCAACTGAATTTAAAAAGGCAAAAGAAAATAATAAGGGAAAGGGCATAAAAATAGTGAAATCTAATTCCAACCCCGATGAACTTTATATGTATCGTCAACCCCCGAAGTCCTTAAGTTGTAACAATGACCCGGGAACCTCTAAACCACCAGGTTTTTCTAAACCAATGTGGAAAACGACGGCTCGTATTAGGGGAACATCATATATCCCTAGAAACTTGGCAAAACGAACCAAAACCGAAGAAGAAGAAACGAGCGAGTCGGAATAAGATAGTTGTATTCGTGTGGTGTAATATATGTAATATAGTGTTCTTATGCTTTATGATATATGTAAAAATTGCTTGTATTAATAAGTAATTTTTTTATGAATCTAACTCTTGTCTATTTTACAGTTTAAAAACACAAAATGGATAGACAACCCAATATTTTAAGAGACCTACCCGGAGACATGATTGATGAAATCTTGTCTAGAGTCGGCCAGAATTCTTCGGCACAACTATTTAAGGCGAGATCAGTTTGTAAGACATTCGAAGAACGTTCCAAGAATGTCTTGGTTTATAAGAGACTTTCGTTTGAAAGATGGGGGATATCACATTGGGAAACCCATAAGTTACGATGTGTTTACTTTGACGCATATATTGCGGGGAACCCAAATGCTATTTTACGTAACGGGTTAAGAAATTATTTTGACTCAATATATCCGAATATTGCACTTCGTGATTTAGAAAAAGCGGCTAACATGCAACATAAAGAAGCATGTTATGCTTACGGATTAGTAATGTTCGCTTCTCACCAAAGTGAGAACAAGAACATCGGGCTACAACTATTAAACAAAACGTTTCCACAAGTGACGGAGTCGGTAATTGGGGTAAGAAATGAGGTTTTTAGATTATTACGGGACTGTTGGACATTACGTAACCCTCGTCCCTTTGATGACGTTACAACACGCTGTCTTATCAACGGCCATAACGGTTATGTTGCACAAGACCAAGGATGGGAAGTAGTCCTAGTAAAACCAGAATGCATGACTTGTTTCTGGACGTATGAATTACGTGTCTTTATTGCCTTTGCTGAACGACTTGTGTACTAGCTAGAATTGTCTTCACAACTATCTTGTATCAAAGTTATTGTGTGCTATATTTCATGCTTTATGTAAAATAAGCGGTATTGTAAGTTTGTAAAATATTGTATAAAAGTTTGAACGCGAAATATTATTATAATAAGTTTTTCATATAGAATTGTAGTAGTTGAATTGTATATTAGCTACTAAGTATGAACTTAACGGGTAGGTACTACCCGAATTTAAACTTATAAAACGCTAATATGAAGAAAAAGCTTTTATAAATGAGTTCATATTATGCTACGAAATACTATTAACTACTCTTAATATTCTGTACGATTAACTTGTTCCATTTAACTATTTTGAAGGAAATGGCACCGACTACTCGACACACCGTGAATATGAATGAAGAGGAATTCCGTACTTTTCTAGCTTCAAACATAGCCGCAGTACAGGCTGCGCTACATACCAACAATAACCTTGGATCTAGCAGTACAGGAAATCGTGTAGGATGCACCTACAAAGAATTCACTGCCTGCAAACCTTTGGAATTTGATGGAACCGAAGGACCGATCGGATTGAAACGGTGGACCGAGAAGGTTGAATCGGTGTTTGGCATAAGTAAGTGTACTGAAAAGGAAAAAGTGAAGTACGCTACGCATACCTTCACAGGTTCTGCGTTAACATGGTGGAATACCTATCTAGAGCAAGTGGGACAAGACGATGCGTACGCACTACCGTGGTCAGCATTCAAGCACTTGATGAACGAGAAGTACCGTCCCAGAACCGAGGTCAATAAGCTCAAGACAGAACTTAGAGGGTTACGAACCCAAGGATTTGATATTACCAAGTACGAAAGACGATTCACAGAATTGTGCCTATTGTGTCCGGGAGCATTCGAAGATGAGGAAGAGAAGATCGACGCGTTTGTGAAAGGATTACCGGAAAGAATTCAAGAAGATATAAGTTCACACGAGCCCGCCTCCATACAACAGGCATGTAGAATGGCTCACAAACTAGTGAACCAGATTGAAGAAAGAATTAAAGAACAGACTGCTGAAGAGGCCAATGTGAAGCAAGTCAAAAGAAAGTGGGAGGAAAACGGTGATAAGAATCACCAATACAACAACAACAGCAATTACAACAATAATCGCAACAATTATCCCAACAATCGCAACATCAATCGCAACTACAACAAACGGCCCAACAACAACAACAACAACAACAACAACAGCAACTACAACAATCATCCCAACAACAATAATAACCGCAACAACAACAACAATCAGAAGCAGCTATGCCAAAGGTGTGAAAAGAATCACTCGGGGTTCTGCACCAAATTTTGCAACAAGTGTAAAAGAAATGGTCATAGCGCGGCGAAGTGTGAGGTCTACGGACCAGGGGTTAATAGAACGAAAGGAACAAATGGTGTTGGAACGAGTAATGGCGGAGCAAGTAGTGTCGGAGCAAGTTATGCCAATGTAGTTTGTTATAAATGTGGAAAACCAGGCCACATTATTAGAAATTGCCCGAACCAGGAGAACACGAATGGACAAGGCCGTGGAAGAGTTTTCAATATTAATGCGGTAGAGGCACAGGAAGACCCGGAGCTTGTTACGGGTACGTTTCTTATTGACAATAAATCTGCTTACGTTTTATTTGATTCGGGTGCGGATAGAAGCTATATGAGTAGAGATTTTTGTGCTAAATTAAGTTGTCCATTGACGCCTTTGGATAGTAAATTTTTACTCGAATTAGCAAATGGTAAATTAATTTCAGCAGATAATATATGTCGGAATCGAGAAATTAAACTGGTTAGCGAAACATTTAAGATTGATTTGATACCAGTAGAGTTAGGGAGTTTTGATGTGATAATCGGTATGGACTGGTTGAAAGAAGTGAAAGCGGAGATCGTTTGTTACAAAAATGCAATTCGCATTATACGAGAAAAAGGAAAACCCTTAATGGTGTACTGAGAAAAGGGCAACACGAAGCTACATCTTATTAGTAATTTGAAGGCACAAAAACTAATAAGAAAAGGTTGCTATGCTGTTCTAGCACACGTCGAGAAAGTACAAACTGAAGAAAAGAGCATCAATGATGTTCCCATTGCAAAAGAATTTCCCGATGTATTTCCGAAAGAAATACCAGGATTACCCCCACATCGATCCGTTGAATTTCAAATAGATCTTGTACCAGGAGCTGCACCAATAGCTCGTGCTCCTTACAGACTCGCACCCAGCGAGATGAAAGAACTGCAAAGCCAATTACAAGAACTTTTAGAGCGTGGTTTCATTCGACCAAGCACATCACCGTGGGGAGCTCCTGTTTTGTTTGTCAAGAAGAAAGATGGTACATTCAGGTTGTGTATCGACTACCGAGAGTTGAACAAACTTACCATCAAGAACCGCTACCCACTACCGAGAATCGACGACTTATTTGATCAACTACAAGGCTCGTCTGTTTATTCAAAGATTGACTTACGTTCCGGGTATCATCAAATGCGGGTGAAAGAAGATGATATTCCAAAGACTGCTTTCAGAACACGTTACGGTCATTACGAGTTTATGGTCAAGCCGTTTGGTTTAACTAATGCACCAGCTGTGTTCATGGACCTTATGAACCGAGTGTGTGGACCATACCTTGACAAGTTTGTCATTGTTTTCATTTATGACATACTTATTTACTCAAAGAATGACCAAGAACACGGTGAACATTTGAGAAAGGTGTTAGAAGTATTGAGGAAGGAAGAATTGTACGCTAAGTTTTCAAAGTGTGCATTTTGGTTGGAAGAAGTTCAATTCCTCGGTCACATAGTGAACAAAGAAGGTATTAAGGTGGATCCGGCAAAGATAGAAACTGTTGAAAAGTGGGAAACCCCGAAAACTCCGAAACACATACGCCAGTTTTTAGGACTAGCTGGTTACTACAGAAGGTTCATCCAAGACTTTTCCAGAATAGCAAAACCCTTGACTGCATTAACGCATAAAGGGAAGAAATTTGAATGGAATGATGAACAAGAGAAAGCGTTTCAGTTATTGAAGAAAAAGCTAACTACGGCACCTATATTGTCATTGCCTGAAGGGAATGATGATTTTGTGATTTATTGTGATGCATCAAAGCAAGGTCTCGGTTGTGTATTAATGCAACGAACGAAGGTGATTGCTTATGCGTCTAGACAATTGAAGATTCACGAACAAAATTATACGACGCATGATTTGGAATTAGGCGCGGTTGTTTTTGCATTAAAGACTTGGAGGCACTACTTATATGGGGTCAAAAGTATTATATATACCGACCACAAAAGTCTTCAACACATATTTAATCAGAAACAACTGAATATGAGGCAGCGTAGGTGGATTGAATTATTGAATGATTACGACTTTGAGATTCGTTACCACCCGGGGAAGGCAAATGTGGTAGCCGATGCCTTGAGCAGGAAGGACAGAGAACCCATTCGAGTAAAATCTATGAATATAATGATTCATAATAACATTACTACTCAAATAAAGGAGGCGCAACAAGGAGTTTTAAAAGAGGGAAATTTAAAGGATGAAATACCCAAAGGATCGGAGAAGCATCTTAATATTCGGGAAGACGGAACCCGGTATAGGGCTGAAAGGATTTGGGTACCAAAATTTGGAGATATGAGAGAAATGGTACTTAGAGAAACTCATAAAACCAGATACTCAATACATCCTGGAACGGGGAAGATGTACAAGGATCTCAAGAAACATTTTTGGTGGCCGGGTATGAAAGCCGATGTTGCTAAATACGTAGGAGAATGTTTGACGTGTTCTAAGGTCAAAGCTGAGCATCAGAAACCATCAGGTCTACTTCAACAACCCGAAATCCCAGAATGGAAATGGGAAAACATTACCATGGATTTCATCACTAAATTGCCAAAGACTGCAAGTGGTTTTGATACTATTTGGGTAATAGTTGATCGTCTCACCAAATCAGCACACTTCCTACCAATAAGAGAAGATGACAAGATGGAGAAGTTAGCACGACTGTATTTGAAGGAAGTCGTGTCCAGACATGGAATACCAATCTCTATTATCTCTGATAGGGATGGCAGATTTATTTCAAGATTCTGGCAGACATTACAGCAAGCATTAGGAACTCGTCTAGACATGAGTACTGCCTATCATCCACAAACTGATGGGCAGAGCGAAAGGACGATACAAACGCTTGAAGACATGCTACGAGCATGTGTTATTGATTTCGGAAACAGTTGGGATCGACATCTACCGTTAGCAGAATTTTCCTACAACAACAGCTACCATTCAAGCATTGAGATGGCGCCGTTTGAAGCACTTTATGGTAGAAAGTGCAGGTCTCCGATTTGTTGGAGTGAAGTGGGGGATAGACAGATTACGGGTCCGGAGATTATACAAGAAACTACCGAGAAGATCATCCAAATTCAACAACGGTTGAAAACCGCCCAAAGTCGACAAAAGAGCTACGCTGACATTAAAAGAAAAGATATAGAATTTGAAATTGGAGAGATGGTCATGCTTAAAGTTGCACCTTGGAAAGGCGTTGTTCGATTTGGTAAACGAGGGAAATTAAATCCAAGGTATATTGGACCATTCAAGATTATTGATCGTGTCGGACCAGTAGCTTACCGACTAGAGTTACCTCAACAACTCGCGGCTGTACATAACACTTTCCACGTCTCGAATTTAAAGAAATGTTTTGCTAAAGAAGATCTCACTATTCCGTTAGATGAAATCCAAATCAACGAAAAACTTCAATTCATCGAAGAACCCGTCGAAATAATGGATCGTGAGGTTAAAAGACTTAAGCAAAACAAGATACCAATTGTTAAGGTTCGATGGAATGCTCGTAGAGGACCCGAGTTCACCTGGGAGCATGAAGATCAGATGAAGAAGAAATACCCGCATCTATTTCCAGAAGATTCGTCAACACCTTCAACAGCTTAAAATTTCGGGACGAAATTTATTTAACGGGTAGGTACTGTAGTGACCCGAACTTTTCCATGTTTATATATATTAATTGAGATTTATATTTACATGATTAAATGTTTCCAACATGTTAAGCAATCAAACTTGTTAAGACTTGATTAATTGAAATATGTTTTATATAGACAATTGACCACCCAAGTTGATCGGTGATTCACGAACGTTAAAACTTGTAAAAACTATATGATGACATATATATGGATATATATATATAGTTAACATGATACTATGATAAGAAAACATATCATAAAGTATATTAACAA
Organism: Rutidosis leptorrhynchoides; assembly: GCF_046630445.1. NCBI lineage: Eukaryota > Viridiplantae > Streptophyta > Magnoliopsida > Asterales > Asteraceae > Rutidosis > Rutidosis leptorrhynchoides. Next base: position 351,008,151 of record NC_092339.1, read on the forward strand.
TGAACTACATATGTAAAAACAAGACTACTAACTTAATGATTTTTAAACGAGACATATATGTAACGATTATCGTTGTAAAGACATTTAATGTATATATATCATATTAAGAGATATTCATACATGATAATATCATGATAATATAATAATTTAAAATCTCATTTGATATTATAAACATTGGGTTAACAACATTTAACAAGATCGTTAACCTAAAGGTTTCAAAACAACACTTACATGTAACGACTAACGATGACTTAACGACTCAGTTAAAATGTATATACATGTAGTGTTTTAATATGTATTTATACACTTTTGAAAGACTTCAATACACTTATCAAAATACTTCTACTTAACAAAAATGCTTACAATTACATCCTCGTTCAGTTTCATCAACAATTCTACTCGTATGCACCCGTATTCGTACTCGTACAATACACAGCTTTTAGATGTATGTACTATTGGTATATACACTCCAATGATCAGCTCTTAGCAGCCCATGTGAGTCACCTAACACATGTGGGAACCATCATTTGGCAACTAGCATGAAATATCTCATAAAATTACAAAAATATGAGTAATCATTCATGACTTATTTACATGAAAACAAAATTACATATCCTTTATATCTAATCCATACACCAACGACCAAAAACACCTACAAACACTTTCATTCTTCAATTTTCTTCATATAATTGATCTCTCTCAAGTTCTATCTTCAAGTTCTAAGTGTTCTTCATAAATTCCAAAAGTTCTAGTTTCATAAAATCAAGAATACTTTCAAGTTTGCTAGCTCACTTCCAATCTTGTAAGGTGATCATCCAACCTCAAGAAATCTTTGTTTCTTACAGTAGGTTATCATTCTAATACAAGGTAATAATCATATTCAAACTTTGGTTCAATTTCTATAACTATAACAATCTTATTTCAAGTGATGATCTTACTTGAACTTGTTTTCGTGTCATGATTATGCTTCAAGAACTTCGAGCCATCCAAGGATCCATTGAAGCTAGATCCATTTTTCTCTTTTCCAGTAGGTTTATCCAAGGAAATTAAGGTAGTAATGATGTTCATAACATCATTCGATTCATACATATAAAGCTATCTTATTCGAAGGTTTAAACTTGTAATCACTAGAACATAGTTTAGTTAATTCTAAACTTGTTCGCAAACAAAAGTTAATACTTCTAACTTGACTTTTAAAATCAACTAAACACATGTTCTATATCTATATGATATGCTAACTTAATGACTTAAAACCTGGAAACACGAAAAACACCGTAAAACCGGATTTACGCCGTCGTAGTAACACCGCGGGCTGTTTTGGGTTAGTTAATTAAAAACTATGATAAACTTTGATTTAAAAGTTGTTATTCTGAGAAAATGATTTTTATTATGAACATGAAACTATATCCAAAAATTATGGTTAAACTCAAAGTGGAAGTATGTTTTCTAAAATGGTCATCTAGACGTCGTTCTTTCGACTGAAATGACTACCTTTACAAAAATGACTTGTAACTTATTTTTCCGACTATAAACCTATACTTTTTCTGTTTAGATTCATAAAATAGAGTTCAATATGAAACCATAGCAATTTGATTCACTCAAAACAGATTTAAAATGAAGAAGTTATGGGTAAAACAAGATTGGATAATTTTTCTCATTTTAGCTACGTGAAAATTGGTAACAAATCTATTCCAACCATAACTTAATCAACTTGTATTGTATATTATGTAATCTTGAGATACCATAGACACGTATACAATGTTTCGACCTATCATGTCGACACATCTATATATATTTCGGAACAACCATAGACACTCTATATGTGAATGTTGGAGTTAGCTATACAGGGTTGAGGTTGATTCCAAAATATATATAGTTTGAGTTGTGATCAATACTGAGATACGTATACACTGGGTCGTGGATTGATTCAAGATAATATTTATCGATTTATTTCTGTACATCTAACTGTGGACAACTAGTTATAGGTTACTAACGAGGACAGCTGACTTAATAAACTTAAAACATCAAAATATATTAAAAGTGTTGTAAATATATTTTGAACATACTTTAATATATATGTATATATTGTTATAGGTTCGTGAATCAACAGTGGCCAAGTCTTACTTCCCGACGAAGTAAAAATCTGTGAAAGTGAGTTATAGTCCCACTTTTAAAATCTAATATTTTTGGGATGAGAATACATGCAGGTTTTATAAATGATTTACAAAATAGACACAAGTACGTGAAACTACATTCTATGGTTGAATTATCGAAATCGAATATGCCCCTTTTTATTAAGTCTGGTAATCTAAGAATTAGGGAACAGACACCCTAATTGACGCGAATCCTAAAGATAGATCTATTGGGCCTAACAAACCCCATCCAAAGTACCGGATGCTTTAGTACTTCGAAATTTATATCATATCCGAAGGGTGTCCCGGAATGATGGGGATATTCTTATATATGCATCTTGTTATTGTCGGTTACCAGGTGTTCACCATATGAATGATTTTTATCTCTATGTGTGGGATGTGTATTGAAATATGAAATCTTGTGGTCTATTGTTATGATTTGATATTTATAGGTTAAACCTATAACTCACCAACATTTTTGTTGACGTTTAAAGCATGTTTATTCTCAGGTGAATATTAAGAGCTTCCGCTGTTGCATACTAAAATAAAGACAAGATTTGGAGTCCATGTTTGTATGATATTGTGTAAAAACTGCATTCAAGAAACTGATTTCGATGTAACATATTTGTATTGTAAACCATTATGTAATGGTCGTGTGTAAACAGGATATTTTAGATTATCATTATTTGATAATCTACGTAAAGCTTTTTAAACCTTTATTTATGAAATAAAGGTTATGGTTTGTTTTAAAAATGAATGCAGTCTTTGAAAAACGTCTCATATAGAGGTCAAAACCTCGCAACGAAATCAATTAAGATGGAACGTTTTTAATCAATAAGAACGGGACATTTCAACAATAAATCACAAAATCATCATTCCCTTCAGGCAATGACAATATAGGTGCCGTAGTTAGCTTTTTCTTCAATAACTGAAACGCTTTCTCTTGTTCATCCTTCCACTCAAATTTCTTCCCTTTATGCGTTAATGCAGTCAAGGGTTTTGCTATTCTGGAAAAGTCTTGGATGAACCTTCTGTAGTAACCAGCTAGTCCTAAAAATTGACGTATATGCTTCAGAGTTTTTGGGGTTTCCCACTTTTCAACGGTTTTGATCTTTGCCAGGTCCACCTGGATATATTCTTTGTTCACTATGTGACCGAGAAATTGAACTTCTTCCAACCAAAATGCACACTTTGAAAACTTAGCGTACAGTTTTTCTTTCCTCAATACTTCTAGCACTTTTCTCAAATGTTCTTCGTGCTCTTGATCATTCTTTGAGTAAATAAGTATGTCATCGATGAAAACAATGACAAACTTGTCAAGATATGGCCCACACACTCGGTTCATAAGGTCCATGAACACAGCTGGTGCGTTAGTCAATCCAAACGGCATAACCATAAACTCGTAATGACCATAACGCGTCCTAAAAGCAGTTTTTGGAATATCATCCTCCTTTACTCGCATTTGATGATATCCAGATCGTAAATCGATCTTCGAATAAACCGACGAGCCTTGTAGTTGATCAAATAAGTCGTCAATTTTCGGCAGTGGATAACGGTTTTTGATGGTAAGTTTGTTCAACTCTCTGTAGTCAATACACAACCTAAATGTACCATCCTTCTTCTTGACAAACAAAACAGGAGCTCCCCATGGTGATGTGCTTGGTCGAATGAAACCACGCTCTAAAAGTTCTTGTAATTGGCTTTGCAGTTCTTTCATCTCGGTGGGTGCGAGTCTATAAGGATCACGAGCTATTGGTGCAGCTCCTGGTACAAGATCTATTTGAAATTCAACAGATCGATGTGGAGGTAGTCCCGGTAATTCTTTCGGAAATACATCGGGAAATTCTTTTGCGACAGGAACATCATTGATGCTCTTTTCTTCAGTTTGTACTTTCTCGACGTGTGCTAGAACAGCATAGCAACCTTTTCTTATTAGTTTTTGTGCCTTCAAATTACTAATAAGATGTAGCTTCATGTTGCCCTTTTCTCCATACACCATTAAGGGTTTTCCTTTTTCTCGTATAATGCGAATTGCATTTTTGTAACAAACGATCTCTGCTTTCACTTCTTTCAACCAGTCCATACCGATTATCACATCAAAACTCCCTAACTCTACTGGTATCAAGTCAATCTTAAATGTTTCGCTAACCAGTTTAATTTCTATATTCCGACATATATTATCTGCTGAAATTAATTTACCATTTGCTAATTCGAGTAAAAATTTACTATCCAAAGGCGTCAATGGACAACTTAATTTAGCACAAAAATCTCTACTCATATAGCTTCTATCCTCACCCAAATCAAATAAAACGTAAGCAGATTTATTGTCAATAAGAAACGTACCCGTAACAAGCTCCGGGTCTTCCTGTGCCTCTGCCGCATTAATATTAAAAACTCTTTCGCGGCCTTGTCCATTCGTGTTCTCCTGGTTCGGGCAATTTCTAATAATGTGGCCCGATTTTCCACATTTATAACAAACTACATTAGCATAACTTGCTCCGACACTATTTGCTCCGCCATTACTCGTTCCGACACCATTTGTTCCTTTCGTTCTATTAACCCCTGGTCCGTAGACCTCACACTTCGCCGCGCTATGACCATTTCTTTTACACTTGTTGCAAAATTTGGTGCAGAACCCCGAGTGATACTTTTCACACCTTTGACATAGCTACTTCTGATTGTTGTTGTTGTTGCGGTTGTTATTGTTGTTGGGATGATTGTTGTAGTTGCTGTTGTTGTTGTTGTTGTTGTTGTTGTTGTTGGGCCGTTTGTTGTAGTTGCGATTGATGTTGCGATTGTTGTGATAATTGTTGCGATTATTATTGTAATTGCTGTTGTTGTTGTATTGGTGATTCTTATCACCGTTTTCCTCCCACTTTCTTTTGACTTGCTTCACATTGGCCTCTTCAGCCGTCTGTTCTTTAATTCTTTCCTCAATCTGGTTCACTAGTTTGTGAGCCATTCTACATGCCTGTTGTATGGAGTCGGGCTCATGTGAACTTATATCTTCTTGGATTCTTTCCGGTAATCCTTTCACAAACGCGTCGATCTTCTCTTCCTCATCTTCGAACGCTCCCGGACACAATAGGCATAATTCTGTGAATCGTCTTTCGTACGTGGTAATATCAAATCCTTGGGTTCGTAACCCTCTAAGTTCTGTCTTGAGCTTATTGACCTCGGTTCTGGGACGGTACTTCTCGTTCATCAAGTGCTTGAATGCTGACCACGGTAGTGCGTACGCATCATCTTGTTCCACTTGCTCTAGATAGGTATTCCACCATGTTAACGCAGAACCTGTGAAGGTATGCGTAGCGTACTTCACTTTGTCCTCTTCAGTACACTTACTTATGACAAACACCGATTCAACCTTCTCGGTCCACCGTTTCAATCCGATCGGTCCTTCGGTTCCATCAAATTCCAAAGGTTTGCAGGCAGTGAATTCTTTGTAGGTGCATTCTACCCGATTTCCTGTACTGCCAGATCCAAGGTTATTGTTGGTATGTAGCGCAGCCTGTACTGCGGCTATGTTTGAAGCTAGAAAAGTACGGAATTCCTCTTCATTCATATTCACGGTGTGTCGAGTAGTCGGTTCCATTTCCTTCAAAATAGTCAAATGGAACAAGTTAATCATACAGAATATTAAGAGTAGTTAATAGTATTTTGTAGCATAATATGAACTCATTTATAAAAGCTTTTTCTTCATATTAGCGTTTTATAAGTTTAAATTCGGGTAGTACCTACCCGTTAAGTTCATACTTAGTAGCTAATATACAATTCAACTACTACAATTCTATATGAAAAACTGATTATAATAATATTCAAACTTTTATACAATATTTTACAAACTTACAATACCGCTTATTTTACATAAAGCATGAAATATAGCACACAATAACTTTGATACAAGATAGTTGTGAAGACAATTCTAGCTAGTACACAAGTCGTTCAGCAAAGACAATAAAGACACGTAATTCATACGTCCAGAAACAAGTCATGCATTCTGGTTTTACTAGGACTACTTCCCATCCTTGGTCTTGTGCAACATAACCGTTATGGCCGTTGATAAGACAGCGTGTTGTAACGTCATCAAAGGGACGAGGGTTACGTAATGTCCAACAGTCCCGTAATAATCTAAAAACCTCATTTCTTACCCCAATTACCGACTCCGTCACTTGTGGAAACGTTTTGTTTAATAGTTGTAGCCCGATGTTCTTGTTCTCACTTTGGTGAGAAGCGAACATTACTAATCCGTAAGCATAACATGCTTCTTTATGTTGCATGTTAGCCGCTTTTTCTAAATCACGAAGTCCAATATTCGGATATATTGAGTCAAAATAATTTCTTAACCCGTTGCGTAAAATAGCATTTGGGTTCCCCCCAATATATGCGTCAAAGTAAACACATCGTAACTTATGGGTTTCCCAATGTGATATCCCCCATCTTTCAAACGAAAGTCTCTTATAAACCAAGACATTCTTGGAACGTTCTTCGAATGTCTTACAAACTGATCTCGCCTTAAATAGTTGTGCCGAAGAATTCTGGCCGACTCTAGACAAGATTTCATCAATCATGTCTTCGGGTAGGTCTCTTAAAATATTGGGTTGTCTATCCATTTTGTGTTTTTAAACTGTAAAATAGACAAGAGTTAGATTCATAAAAAAATACTTATTAATACAAGCAATTTTTACATATATCATAAAGCATAAGAACACTATATTACATATATTACACCACACGAATACAACTATCTTATTCCGACTCGCTCGTTTCTTCTTCTTCGGTTTTGGTTCGTTTTGCCAAGTTTCTAGGGATATATGATGTTCCCCTAATACGAGCCGTCGTTGTCCACATTGGTTTAGAAAAACCTGGTGGTTTAGAGGTTCCCGGGTCATTGTTACAACTTAAGGACTTCGGGGGTTGACGATACATATAAAGTTCATCGGGGTTGGAATTAGATTTCTCTATTTTTATGCCCTTTCCCTTATTATTTTCTTTTGCCTTTTTAAATTCAGTTGGGGTAATTTCTATAACATCATCGGAATTCTCGTCGGAATCCGATTCATCGGAGAATTGGTAATCCTCCCAATATTTTGCTTCCTTGGCGGAAACACCATTGACCATAATTAACTTTGGTCGGTTGGTTAAGGATTTTCTTTTACTTAACCGTTTTATTATTTCCCCCACCGGTTCTATTTCTTTATCCGGTTCCGATTCTTCTTCCGGTTCCGATTCTTCTTCCGGTTCCGACTCTTCTTCCGGTTCCTCTTCGGGAACTTGTGAATCAGTCCACAAATCATTCCAATTTACATTTGACTCTTCATTATTATTAGGTGAGTCAATGGGACTTGTTCTAGAGGTAGACATCTATCACATAATATCAAACACGTTAAGAGATTAATATATCACATAATATTCATATGTTAAAAATATATAGTTTCCAACAAAAATGTTAAGCAATCATTTTTAAAGAAAACACGGTCGAAGTCCAGACTCACTAATGCATCCTAACAAACTCGATAAGACACACTAATGCAAATTTTCTGGTTCTCTAAGACCAACGCTCGGATAACAACTGTAACGACCCGGAAATTTTCGACCAAATTTAAACCCTAATCTCTATATGTTTCCGACACGATAAGCAAAAACCCTAATGTTGAGTCTAGAAAGTTTAAAATCTGTATTTGGATAATCAGTTACCCTTCGACCATTCCCGACGATTCACGAACAATTTTGTGCAAATAAATAGGTAATTGAAAATATAAGTGTTGTTATAGTATATATATATATATATATATATAATAATACTAACTAGTCAGTAAAAGTCATTATATAAATAATAAATAATATTATATTATATTATAAATTTGAATATAATCATTACTTTTATTATTATTGATACTAATATTTGTATTAGTAATATTATTACTTTTAAACTAAAGGTAATATATAAAGTTTGAGTTGTATTATTATTAATGTTATTATTATCTGTATGATATTAAATATTATTATAATTTATAATATGTTAAAAGATTATCATTATCGTTTTTATTATTTGTCATATTATTATTTATTTTACTAGTCTAAATAACAATAATATTATTATTTGTAATATTATTAATTATTATTAATAATACTACTAACAGTATTAACATTTATATCAACTTATGAAATATATATATATATATATATATATATATATATATATATATATATATATATATATATATATATATATATATATATATATATATATATATAAATAAACAGATATTATTATTTAAAAAAAATAGATATACATATATATAAAATGCGATTATATATATAACAATACATATGTTTTTTTTTTTATAATTCTGTAAATTCAGATATATATAAATAATAAGACTAAATAAAAAAAAATGTATTACGTGTTTCTTATTTCCTGGTTTACTGTTAGTCCGTGATCAAGTGTCAAATTTTATCACTAAATAACAAACATCAATCAATTCGATCCTACAAGATATTTTCATTTATATACAGCCTCTTGTTTCTCTTCTTTGTGAACTTAATAACCAATACCACCATCCTTGATTTTGCTAACCACTCGGATGCTATTAGTATTCGTTGTCTCAAAAGAACCGAACCCCATTTGCTTGATTACTGTTTTGGTTTAAACTCACAACCCACCCAATACCCTAATCGTCTTCTTTCACTGTTTCCATTTTCGATCAACATAACCAAAACATCAACCATTGAACTCGACTACTACTTCATCATAATTCTTTTCATTTCGCTTCATCACCATCTCGTCATTTAACCACCACCTTGGCTCACCTCCTTCACGAAACCACCTTTACACTTCACCATCCTCATCTTTCTGTTGATCGATTTTTGTGTGCTCCAACACCCGCAACAACCATAAGCCTCACCACCTTCAAAACCAACCCTCAAAACCACTGCCACTTGTTTCGAGTTACTCTTTCGATAAGCTTAGTCCCAAATCACCTTATAATTCGATCAACAGTACTATATTCAAAACTCACTTGCTAATCGAGCTGCTGCTGTTGCAGCTAAACCTTGTATGTTCTCCATTTAAACAATCTCAAGCACGTACAAATTTTTCATCGAAGACAAGCAATACCACTTATATGGGTTTTGTCAACCTGATTATGAAGGATATTATATTCTTATACAGTTTTTTTTTTTTTATTATTACGCATGTGGAGCGAGACTTTTAGGCTGACCAAGTTGCTTGTAAGGGACCAGGCGTTTATATATTTTTGTGATCTTGATAATTGAACTTGGATAATGGTTTATATGGAATTAAATAAAGAGGATTAGGATAGGGACGTTTTTGTCTTCATGATATGTGATTTTATGATGATTAGATGATGATGATGATGATATCAAGAATTAATGATGTTAGATGTTATAAGGATAGATGATGATAGTGACTATTTGGATTCCTTTTATTTAACGAACTTAATATAATTTTGGGGTCAAGACTTGCGAACCATCAAGAGGTTATAAAGATGTAATCTGAGATTAAAACAGAAAGAAAAGGATAGAAGGGTGGTAAGGAGTGTTTGTGATTTCCTAGAGGTTCTAGGTTCGAACCTAGGCCATTGCAATAATTTTTTTTTTTACAAGAGAAACTGCTGTTGGGCCGAAGGATTGTTGGGCCACCATATTTATAAATTGTCTTAGGGCTATGGAACTCGTTTAGGTGTTTGGGCCGTGGTCTGTTAAGCTGTTGGGCTGAAACAAATGTGAGCCTAGTACTTACCTTCTTGTTGGGCCGAAATAAAGATGGGCGGTTAAATAGAAATAAACTAGAAGTGAATCAGAAAAACAGAAGGTAGGGAAGTGGTTTGAGAGTTTGCTGGGTTTACTAGAGGTTGAGGTTTCGAGTTCCACTTTGGACAGTTTAACTCTTTTTAACGCTCAAAGGTATAACTATTATTATTATTATCTCTATTATTATTATTATCATTATTATTAAAATTAGTACTAGTTTTATTATTATTGTCATCACTTAAAATATTATCTTAAAATACTACTTTAACAAATAAATGATATTTATATAAATATATTTAATACATATCATATAACAAAAATTTAAATATCTTTTTATGTACGAAAAGAATATATGAAACATAAAAATATATATATTTAATACAAGGATATAACTAATAAATTATAAACATATTTGTTCGATTACCATTAGGTATATTAATAAATATACAAATGATATAGGTTCGTGAATCCGAGGCCAACCTTATAATTGATCAATGGTGTTATATGTATTTTTACTACAAAATACAGTATGGTGAGTATATAGTCCCACTTTTAAACTCTAAATATTTCGGGATGAGAATACATGTATTTTATGTTTTATGTTATGGACACAAGTAACTGAAAAATATATTCTACGTTGAGTTGTACCACTGGCATACTTCCCTGTAGCTTGGTAACTATTATTTACAGCGGTATTGTAAACGCGAATCCTGTTGATAGATCTATCGGGCCTGACAACCCCAACCGGACTGGACGACCAGTATTCAACGGTTGCACAGTACTTCGTTTCGTGACTACACTTGGTACAGTGTAGTAAGATTTCATAATAAAGAGAATATGCGACGTGATTAAATGTTAAGTATGGTTACCAAGTGCTCAACCACTTAGAATATTTTTATTAAAATGTTTAACTATATGAAATCTTGTGGTCCATAGTTATAACGCTGCTAGCATCAAACCTATATATCTCACCAACTTTATGTTGACATTTTAAAGCATGTTATTCTCAGGTACAAGTTGAGTCTTCCGCTGTGCATTTACTCATGATAAGGACATTACTTGGAGTCGATCATCGCAATGGAACTAAATGTTGAAGATTTCGTCCAGGGGATAAGGACGGGTCTTCACAGGTGGTATCAGAGCGGTGGTCTTAGCGAACCAGGTCTTGCATTAGTGTGTCTGACTGGTAATTGTTAGGATACATTAGTGAGTCTGGACTTTGACCGTGTCTACCTTTCAAAAAGTTTTGCTTATCATTTCTAGTCGGAAACCATATGCTTATCATCCTTAGGGAATTGTCTGCTTATCATTCTTTAGTCTAGACACGTCTTACTGCATTTAGTGCATCGATAGTGTATAGACAAAAATTCATATCTTAGCACATCTGTAGACTTGCTTGTCATATGCCGTAGGTTCCTCTGTAGGCTACGAAATCTTTGGTATTATATATAGATATTCTATGAGGTTAGAATATCATTCTATATTCAAAAATCATTTCACATCGAAGATCCTTCTCATTCACCAAATTGCCCTCTTGACGATGAACTTGAAAGCACTTACCGGCGAACCTGTTCGAGAAACCATTTACCCTCTCATTTCTAGAATATCCCGTCACGATTAGATAATATCCTATATTTCGAATCTTACTCACCCGCTCGTTTCAATCGTCAATCATCCCGTAGTACTAGAAGAAGTTAACGAACTATGCGCTCGTGTGACAACTTTGGAGAACCTGGTGCGAAGGTTACGAACACCAGCAGCATAATCAGTACCACCATCATCGACGTCGACAGTACCCTTATCATCTCTAAACCATAACCGCGCCGTAACTCTCAACATCACAATCTGTACCTCGAATACCAACATTACACGCCTCAATATCATCATCTGTATGAACTTCGTTCTACACATTGATCTACATCGACTAACTTCGCTTTACGTATCATTCTACCTCATTTTCCTCGTCCGATATGATGATTATGTAATTTCTAAAGTTTTAGAGATTATGTAATCTAGTATTAACGATAAATCAGATGAGTTTTTGACTCCTTAAATCCATGATTACATCTGAAGAAAATATATATGCAAGTATATTTTCATAGAAATTGTAATTAAAAATTTCTTTCGTACAAACTGTTAATGATGAAAATATTTTAACGGGTGGGTAGTACCCGAGGAATATTTAGATTTCACATTAATAAGTTACACTGTACATTCTTCGAATCCGATTCAACGGTCATTTGTTATTCTATTTACAACCACCGATATACATATCCGTTCACTGCAGAATAACCATTTTCATTCAAAATTCATATTTGGATTTTGACCTATAAGAATCCAACAAGTGGCATAATGAAGAAAACATTGGATATAATAAAAATTGTTAGAAACAAACGGATTAACTAATTGAAATTTGGTTAGGATTCCACGCTAACTGTTTCGGCTAACTGTTCCCAGCTAACTGATTAACATTTAATTTATCGCAATTTACATTCTCGCAATTTTATTTATCGTCATTTAAATTCTGTTATTTACTTTTACGCACTTTAAACGGGACACGTATGCAAGGTTTCGACTTATCATATCGACCCATCTATATATATATTTCGGAGCAACCATAGACACTCTATATGTGAAGGTGGGAGTTGGCTATACAGGGTCGGAGTTGATTCCAAAATATATATATACTTTGAGTTGTGATCGACACCGAGACCGGTACACGGGTCACGATACGTATTAAGTAATTCGAATATTATATATATCTAATTTATATATGAATCCATTGAACTATTGGGCAATCAGACTATTGGACTGCTAACTTTGGACAATTAAAATGAGTTAAAATGCTGATTATAACATATGAAACTAAACAATTCTTCAAGTTTGCCACTTGATTCTATTTTTAAACCTCATTCTTATTTTGACGATTACAATTCGCATTCACAATTTTTCATGATTCTTGAAAACACCTCGATTGGAAAGACGAACCAATCGCATTTCATCTACGGAAGAAAAGATTTATGTATCTGAAGAACTCCCGAACCTAAATTCATAGTTTAACACATACCGTGTTGAATCTTTTGCCATTTATTAGCAAAAACAACCCTACAATTTCTTTTCAGGAAGCTAATTTTGTCACAGCTCCACTTCGATTTCTCAGTGAGACTACTCCTATTATAACTTCGATATTTATACCTTGTCCTTTCGCCATCGTTACCGGAGAATCTTTTATATTTTACAACATCATCAGCAGATGTACCAGTAACTCGTTATCTTTTTGGCAAAATCCGCAATCTGTATTTTGAAAATCTCGCAGAAATTCTCCCAGTTATACCGAAAACATCTATCCCTAAGAATTTCATATTTCGAATGTGAAGTTTCTGAAAAACACCCTGAACTGTGAAGTAGTTCTTGTAATGCTGATGAAGCAGCAAAAACTGTAAACAACATTAACAGTCAAAAGTTTGACGATAAAGTACGGTGTGTTGGAAAAGATCAGAAAAAGAGGGGTTGGAACTGTAAAACGGATTGAGCAAAGTATGAAGGAGACCGTAGATAAATCGTGAAAACTGAACCTGCTTTCAAAGGATCCAAACGATTCAGTGCCTACTGAAACCGTTAGTAAGAACCTTATTCCTTATCCTAAACCCTTCCAGATGATATTCTTCATCATCATCTTATCTTAAATATTATAAGATATCTTCATATCTTCCGTTATACATATTCTCCATATTTCTGGGGATATTCTCACAACTACTCCTATCTGCGATCATTTATCTCTCCATAATATCTGCATTATAATATAAAAGAAACTATGTTAGTTTCTAAATTCTGAAACCTTCGAAATTAAAATATGAATGTTTTGAAGTAGTGTTGGGAACTGATGCATGAATTAGTATAATATAATGAAACTTGATCAACTTCATTATATTACAGTAACTCATGTTAAGTTTCTAATGGAACGTGATGATTCACAGTACCATCATCATGTGCCATGTTACACGGCTCTTACATTCTATTCAATCTCCAAACATATTAAGAACATATCGTCTTGATAGTTCTATCTATCCAAGATATTCTGGTAATTTGACAAATCAAAATCGTGTCATTACCATTTCTTTCTAACAGCATTAGCTATGCTCATTTCAAATTTCATACCTACGAATTCCGGACCATTGCTCGCTTGACCCAAGGACGGGAAGAAGAAACGAAGGGACAAAGCCCAAAATAGAAATTGGAGTATAGATCACAACAAATAGGAGAAGGTATTAACTATGACAATGATTATAGAAGACAGAAGCAGGAGCATCGAAATATAAAGGAAGATATAAAACCCAACAATCACCCAGAATTTACAAACCATGTATATCGATACAGAAAGCAATATAAAGACACGGGAGAATTAGAAACACTATAAACACAAGAGTATAGTAGAAGTAAATAGATTCTTCTGGTGGTAGATGAAAAAGAAGAATGATAGATGTGAAAATTAAGAGTATATCAAGGATCAGAATGGGATGAAGCATTTTAAAGAATACTCTAAGGTATGAATTAGGGATAGAAGATGTGGGAAGTAAGGAAGGGAAGGAGGTACGACAAAGCAATCTAAACAGCTTGATTCATTTAATCAAAGAAGATTCTGATTTTCTAAATCACCGAAGAACCAAATCTTATTACGTAAGATTTTATTTAAATCTCTTAAATTCCGGAAGTCAATAATAATCACGTCATCGGTTGAAACGAATATATTTATTTACTCATTTCACTCTTTTGTGATAGCTTCACTCGTACGCTTCACATGATCGAATCGTTTTATCCATATCTTCCAATAATGATAAAACTCTATTATTACCTCATATTCGTCATGAAAACATTCCTATTGTTATTTATGACAACCTCTGCTAAATTTCGAGGACGAAATTGCTTTAACGGGTGGGTACTGTAACGACCCGGAAATTTTCGACCAAATTTAAACCCTAATCTCTATATGTTTCCGACACGATAAGCAAAAACCCTAATGTTGAGTCTAGAAAGTTTAAAATCTGTATTTGGATAATCAGTTACCCTTCGACCATTCCCGACGATTCACGAACAATTTTGTGCAAATAAATAGGTAATTGAAAATATAAGTGTTGTTATAGTATATATATATATATATATAATAATACTAACTAGTCAGTAAAAGTCATTATATAAATAATAAATAATATTATATTAAATTATAAATTTGAATATAATCATTACTTTTATTATTATTATTAATATTGATACTAATATTTGTATTAGTAATATTATTACTTTTAAACTAAAGGTAATATATAAAGTTTGAGTTGTATTATTATTAATGTTATTATTATCGGTATGATATTAAATATTATTATAATTTATAATATGTTAAAAGATTATCATTATCGTTTTTATTATTTGTCATATTATTATTTATTTTACTAGTCTAAATAACAATAATATTATTATTTGTAATATTATTAATTATTATTAATAATACTACTAACAGTATTAACATTTATATCAACTTATGAAATATATATATATATATATATATATATATATATATATATATATATATATATATATATATAAATAAACAGATATTATTATTTAAAAAAAATAGATATACATATATATAAAACGCGATTATATATATAACAATACATATGTTTTTTTTTTATAATTCTGTAAATTCAGATATATATAAATAATAAGACTAAATAAAAAAAAATGTATTACGTGTTTCTTATTTCCTGGTTTACTGTTAGTCCGTGATCAAGTGTCAAATTTTATCACTAAATAACAAACATCAATCAATTCGATCCTACAAGATATTTTCATTTATATACAGCCTCTTGTTTCTCTTCTTTGTGAACTTAATAACCAATACCACCATCCTTGATTTTGCTAACCACTCGGATGCTATTAGTATTCGTTGTCTCAAAAGAACCGAACCCCATTTGCTTGATTACTGTTTTGGTTTAAACTCACAACCCACCCAATACCCTAATCGTCTTCTTTCACTGTTTCCATTTTCGATCAACATAACCAAAACATCAACCATTGAACTCGACTACTACTTCATCATAATTCTTTTCATTTCGCTTCATCACCATCTCGTCATTTAACCACCACCTTGGCTCACCTCCTTCACGAAACCACCTTTACACTTCACCATCCTCATCTTTCTGTTGATCGATTTTTGTGTGCTCCAACACCCGCAACAACCATAAGCCTCACCACCTTCAAAACCAACCCTCAAAACCACTGCCACTTGTTTCGAGTTACTCTTTCGATAAGCTTAGTCCCAAATCACCTTATAATTCGATCAACAGTACTATATTCAAAACTCACTTGCTAATCGAGCTGCTGCTGTTGCAGCTAAACCTTGTATGTTCTCCATTTAAACAATCTCAAGCACGTACAAATTTTTCATCAAAGACAAGCAATACCACTTATATGGGTTTTGTCAACCTGATTATGAAGGATATTATATTCTTATACAGTTTTTTTTTTATTATTACGCATGTGGAGCGAGACTTTTAGGCCGACCAAGTTGCTTGTAAGGGACCAGGCGTTTATATATTTTTGTGATCATGATAATTGAACTTGGATAATGGTTTATATGGAATTAAATAAAGAGGATTAGGATAGGGACGTTTTTGTCTTCATGATATGTGATTTTATGATGATTAGATGATGATGATGATGATATCAAGAATTAATGATGTTAGATGTTATAAGGATAGATGATGATAGTGACTATTTGGATTCCTTTTATTTAACGAACTTAATATAATTTTGGGGTCAAGACTTGCGAACCATCAAGAGGTTATAAAGATGTAATCTGAGATTAAAACAGAAAGAAAAGGATAGAAGGGTGGTAAGGAGTATTTGTGATTTCCTAGAGGTTCTAGGTTCGAACCTAGGCCATTGCAATAATTTTTTTTTTACAAGAGAAACTGCTGTTGGGCCGAAGGGTTGTTGGGCCACCATATTTATAAATTGTCTTAGGGCTATGGAACTCGTTTAGGTGTTTGGGCCATGGTCTGTTAAGCTGTTGGGCTGAAACAAATGTGAGCCTAGTACTTACCTTCTTGTTGGGCCGAAATAAAGATGGGCGGTTAAATAGAAATAAACTAGAAGTGAATCAGAAAAACAGAAGGTAGGGAAGTGGTTTGAGAGTTTGCTGGGTTTACTAGAGGTTGAGGTTTCGAGTTCCACTTTGGACAGTTTAACTCTTTTTAACGCTCAAAGGTATAACTATTATTATTATTATCTCTATTATTATTATTATTATCATTATTATTAAAATTAGTACTAGTTTTATTATTATTGTCATCACTTAAAATATTATCTTAAAATACTACTTTAACAAATAAATGATATTTATATAAATATATTTAATACATATCATATAACAAAAATTTAAATATCTTTTTATGTACGAAAAGAATATATGAAACATAAAAATATATATATTTAATACAAGGATATAACTAATAAATTATAAACATATTTGTTCGATTACCATTAGGTATATTAATAAATATACAAATGATATAGGTTCGTGAATCCGAGGCCAACCTTATAATTGATCAATGGTGTTATATGTATTTTTACTACAAAATACAGTATGGTGAGTATATAGTCCCACTTTTAAACTCTAAATATTTCGGGATGAGAATACATGTATTTTATGTTTTATGTTATGGACACAAGTAACTGAAAAATATATTCTACGTTGAGTTGTACCACTGGCATACTTCCCTGTAGCTTGGTAACTATTATTTACAGCGGTATTGTAAACGCGAATCCTGTTGATAGATCTATCGGGCCTGACAACCCCAACCGGACTGGACGACCAGTATTCAACGGTTGCACAGTACTTCGTTTCGTGACTACACTTGGTACAGTGTAGTAAGATTTCATAATAAAGGGAATATGCGACGTGATTAAATGTTAAGTATGGTTACCAAGTGCTCAACCACTTAGAATATTTTTATTAAAATGTTTAACTATATGAAATCTTGTGGTCCATAGTTATAACGCTGCTAGCATCAAACCTATATATCTCACCAACTTTATGTTGACATTTTAAAGCATGTTATTCTCAGGTACAAGTTGAGTCTTCCGCTGTGCATTTACTCATGATAAGGACATTACTTGGAGTCGATCATCGCAATGGAACTAAATGTTGAAGATTTCGTCCAGGGGATAAGGACGGGTCTTCACACCAACTGAAATGTCCCGTTCTTATTGATTAAAAACGTTCCATATTAATTGATTTCGTTGCGAGGTTTTGACCTCTATATGAGACGTTTTTCAAAGACTGCATTCATTTTAAAACAAACCATAACCTTTATTTCATCAATAAAGGTTTAAAAAGCTCTACGTAGATTATCAAATAATGATAATCTAAAATATCCTGTTTACACACGACCATTACATAATGGTTTACAATACAAATATGTTACAACAAAATAAGTTTCTTGAATGCAGTTTTTACACAATATCATACAAGCATGGACTCCAAATCTCGTCCTTATTTAAGTATGCGATAGCAGAAGCTCTTAATAATCACCTGAGAATAAACATGCTTAAAACGTCAACAAAAATGTTGGTGAGTTATAGGTTTAACCTATATATATCAAATCGTAACAATAGACCACAAGATTTCATATTTCAATACACATCCCATACATAGAGATAAAAATCATTCATATGGTGAACACCTGGTAACCGACAATAACAAGATGCATATATAAGAATATCCCCATCATTCCGGGACACCCTTCGGATATGATATAAATTTCGAAGTACTAAAGCATCCGGTACTTTAGATGGGGTTTGTTAGGCCCAATAGATCTATCTTTAGGATTCGCGTCAATTAGGGTGTCTGTTCCCTAATTCTTAGATTATCAGACTTAATAAAAAGGGGCATATTCGATTTCGATAATTCAACCATAGAATGTAGTTTCACGTACTTGTGTCTATTTTGTAAATCATTTATAAAACCTGCATGTATTCTCATCCCAAAAATATTAGATTTTAAAAGTGGGACTATAACTCACTTTCACAGATTTTTACTTCGTCGGGAAGTAAGACTTGGCCACTGGTTGATTCACGAACCTATAACAATATATACATATATATCAAAGTATGTTCAAAATATATTTACAACACTTTTAATATATTTTGATGTTTTAAGTTTATTAAGTCAGCTGTCCTCGTTAGTAACCTACAACTAGTTGTCCACAGTTAGATGTACAGAAATAAATCGATAAATATTATCTTAAATCAATCCACGACCCAGTGTATACGTATCTTAGTATTGATCACAACTCAAACTATATATATTTTGGAATCAACCTCAACCCTGTATAGCTAACTCCAACATTCACATATAGAGTGTCTATGGTTGTTCCGAAATATATATAGATGTGTCGACATGATAGGTCAAAACATTGTATACGTGTCTATGGTATCTCAAGATTACATAATATACAATACAAGTTAATTAAGTTATGGTTGGAATAGATTTGTTACCAATTTTCACGTAGCTAAAATGAGAAAAATTATCCAATATTGTTTTACCCATAACTTCTTCATTTTAAATCCGTTTTGAGTGAATCAAATTGCTATGGTTTCATATTGAACTCTATTTTATGAATCTAAACAGAAAAATTATAGGTTTATAGTCGGAAAAATAAGTTACAAGTCGTTTTTGTAAAGGTAGTCATTTCAGTCGAAAGAACGACGTCTAGATGACCATTTTAGAAAACATACTTCCATTTTGAGTTTAACCATAATTTTTGAATATAGTTTCATGTTCATAATAAAAATCATTTTCTCAGAATAACAACTTTTAAATCAAAGTTTATCATAGTTTTTAATTAACTAACCCAAAACAGCCCGCGGTGTTACTACGACGGCGTAAATCCGGTTTTACGGTGTTTTTCGTGTTTCCAGGTTTTAAATCATTAAGTTAGCATATCATATAGATATAGAACATGTGTTTAGTTGATTTTAAAAGTCAAGTTAGAAGGATTAACTTTTGTTTGCGAACAAGTTTAGAATTAACTAAACTATGTTCTAGTGATTACAAGTTTAAACCTTCGAATAAGATAGCTTTATATGTATGAATCGAATGATGTTATGAACATCATTACTACCTTAATTTCCTTGGATAAACCTACTGGAAAAGAGAAAAATGGATCTAGCTTCAATGGATCCTTGGATGGCTCGAAGTTCTTGAAGCAGTATCATGACACGAAAACAAGTTCAAGTAAGATCATCACTTGAAATAAGATTGTTATAGTTATAGAAATTGAACCAAAGTTTGTATATGATTATTACCTTGTATTAGAATGATAACCTACTGTAAGAAACAAAGATTTCTTGAGGTTGGATGATCACCTTACAAGATTGGAAGTGAGCTAGCAAACTTGAAAGTATTCTTGATTTTATGAAACTAGAACTTTTGGAATTTATGAAGAACACTTAGAACTTGAAGATAGAACTTGAGAGAGATCAATTAGATGAAGAAAATTGAAGAATGAAAGTGTTTGTAGGTGTTTTTGGTCGTTGGTGTATGGATTAGATATAAAGGATATGTAATTTTGTTTTCATGTAAATAAGTCATGAATGATTACTCATATTTTTGTAATTTTATGAGATATTTCATGCTAGTTGCCAAATGATGGTTCCCACATGTGTTAGGTGACTCACATGGGCTGCTAAGAGCTGATCATTGGAGTGTATATACCAATAGTACATACATCTAAAAGCTGTGTATTGTACGAGTACGAATACGGGTGCATACGAGTAGAATTGTTGATGAAACTGAACGAGGATGTAATTGTAAGCATTTTTGTTAAGTAGAAGTATTTTGATAAGTGTATTGAAGTCTTTCAAAAGTGTATAAATACATATTAAAACACTACATGTATATACATTTTAACTGAGTCGTTAAGTCATCGTTAGTCGTTACATGTAAGTGTTGTTTTGAAACCTTTAGGTTAACGATCTTGTTAAATGTTGTTAACCCAATGTTTATAATATCAAATGACATTTTAAATTATTATATTATCATGATATTATCATGTATGAATATCTCTTAATATGATATATATACATTAAATGTCTTTACAACGATAATCGTTACATATATGTCTCGTTTAAAAATCATTAAGTTAGTAGTCTTGTTTTTACATATGTAGTTCATTGTTAATATACTTTATGATATGTTTTCTTATCATAGTATCATGTTAACTATATATATATATCCATATATATGTCATCATATAGTTTTTACAAGTTTTAACGTTCGTGAATCACCGATCAACTTGGGTGGTCAATTGTCTATATGAAACATATTTCAATTAATCAAGTCTTAACAAGTTTGATTGCTTAACATGTTGGAAACACTTAATCATGTAAATAACAATTTCATTTAATATATATATAAACATGGAAAAGTTCGGGTCACTACACTATTCATGCAATCAATGCAATAAGATGTGTCTAGACTAAGAATGATAAGCAGGTAATTTCCGACAAGAATGATGAGCAAAACTTTTGAAATGCAGACACGGTCGAAGTCCAGACTCACGAATGCATCCTAACGACTATCAGTTAGACACACTAATGCAGACCTGGTTCGCTAAGACCACCGCTCTGATACCAACTGAAAGGACCCGTTCATATACATTATAAACGATTCACAATAGTTGATTACATCGCGAGGTATTTGACCTCTATATGATACATTTTACAAACATTGCATTCGTTTTTAAAAGACAAACTTTCTTTACAACGAAAGTTGACGGCATGCACACCATTTCATAATACATCCAACTATAATTGGCTTAATAATAATCTTGATGAACTCAATGACTCGAATGCAACGTCTTTCAAAATATGCCATGAATGACTCCAAGTAATATCCTTAAAATGAGCTAATGCACAGCGGAAGATTTCTTTAATACCTGAGAATAAACATGCTTTAAAGTGTCAACCAAAAGGTTGGTGAGTTCACAGGTTTATCATAACAATCATTTCAATATATTAATAGACCACAAGATTTCCGTTTATAAATATATGTACACTCGCAAGTGTATAAAAGTATTCTATAAGTTGTAGGCACCCGGTAACAAGCCTTAACGTTCATGTTTTACCCTCTGAAGTACACCAGATCAGGTGTGTTTAAAATAACCTCGAAGTACTAAAGCATCCCATAGTCAGGATGGGGTTTGTCAGGCCCAATAGATCTATCTTTAGGATTCGCGCCTACTGTACATAGACAAGTAGTTTAATGTTACCAAGCTAAGGGTATATTTCTGGTTTAAACCCACGTAGAATTAGTTTTAGTACTTGTGCCTATTTCGTAAAACATTTATAAAAACAGCGCATGTATTCTCAGTCCCAAAAATATATATAAAAGGGAGCAAATGAAACTCACAATACTGTATTTCGTAGCAATTATGTATATGACGGCACTGAACAAGTGCAGGGTTTGTCTCGGATTCACGAACGTATCAATATTGTGATTCAATATTGCAAGAAAGTACGTAGAAGCAACGAAAATGATAAACGTTAGGTTGACCTCACGAGCAATACCCTCGATTAATACCCATAACCTCCATAGCTATAACCCATAATTTCCTTAGCTCTATCCCGTTTGAAAACTTATTTTGAAATCGTCTGAGTATAACTCTGTCGTTGTATTTTATGTATACTAATAATATCTTGAAATAATACAAAGAAAATATATATATGTAATTCGATTGAGAGAGTTTAGAGAAATATATTTTCAAATTTCTATGAAAAAATGAAACCTATTGAATTCTATTTATAATAGATTTTTGAATTATTAAAGTGAATTATTAAAGTATGAATTATTAAAGTGAATTATTAAAGTATGAATTATTAAAGTATGAATTATTAAAGTGAATTATTAAAGTATGAATTATTAAAGTGAATTATTAAAGTATGAATTATTAAAGTGAATTATTAAAGTATGAATTATTAAAGTGAATTATTAAAGTATGAATTATTAAAGTTAAAGTAAAGTAAAAGTAAAGTAAAGTAAAGGTAAAGTTAAAGTATAGTAAAAGTACAAAAACTATGTATGTATAATACGCGTATAAATATATAATATCGTTATCTTTATCATACTGGTTAAGTAATGAGTTGTCAAAAGTGATTCTAGATATTTATAAAAGTTATATACGTTTTAATAATAAAGTTCTTTTTAAATTGAAAACGTCTTTGTACGTTTGAAAATAGATTAATAGAATATTATGGAAACCAATTCTCCACTAACTTTTGTCTAACTTTCATAAATGACACTTTATGTTTTTATTTATAAATAACTTTACAAATTATTCTGAATATCGTTAAGAGGAATAGATTTTCTCAAATCATAGTGGACCTCTCAATAGAGACTTGTAATCATAATTCAATATTTCTGATAATTCAATCATTTAATATATATTTTTTAATTTCGTCAAAAATCATATTGAAACAAATACGTTCGGGTAAAGTATTATACGTTTAATACTTTATTAATATTCTCAAGTTATAATATATATATATACATATACATATCTATTTATATATAACGGTTCGTGAATCGTCAGAATTTGGTCGAGGTTATAATGAATGTATGAACACAGTTTAAAATTCTTGAGATTTAACTTAACAAACTTTGCTTATCGTGTCGGAATAATATAAAGATTAAAGTTTAAATTTGGTCGAAAATTTTCGGGTCGTCACAAACCGGAAGAAGAGTCGGAACCGGAAGAAGAATCAGAACCGGAAGAAGAATCGGAACCGGATGAAGAAATAGAACCGGTGGGGGAAATAATAAAACGGTTAAGTAAAAGAAAATCCTCAACCAACCGACCAAGGTTAATTATGGTCAATGGTGTTTCCGCCAAGGAAGCAAAATATTAGGAGGATTACCAATTCTCCGATGAATCGGATTCCGACGAGAATTCCGATGATGTTATAGAAATTACCCCAACTGAATTTAAAAAGGCAAAAGAAAATAATAAGGGAAAGGGCATAAAAATAGAAAAATCTAATTCCAACCCCGATGAACTTTATATGTATCGTCAACCCCCGAAGTCCTTAAGTTGTAACGATGACCCGGGAACCTCTAAACCACCAGGTTTTTCTATACCAATGTGGAAAACGACGGATCGTATTAGGGGAACATCATATATCCCTAGAAACTTGGCAAAACGAACCAAAACCGAAGAAGAAGAAACAAGCGAGTCGGAATAAGATAGTTGTATTCGTGTGGTGTAATATATGTAATATAGTGTGCTTATGCTTTATGATATATGTAAAAATTGCTTGTATTAATAAGTATTTTTTTTATGAATCTAACCCTTGTCTATTTTACAGTATAAAAACACAAAATGGATAGACAACCCAATATTTTAAGAGACCTACCCGGAGACATGATTGATGAAATCTTGTCTAGAGTCGGTCAGAATTCTTCGGCATAACTATTTAAGGCGAGATCAGTTTGTAAGACATTCGAAGAACGTTCCAAGAATGCCTTGGTTTATAAAAGGATTTCATTCGAAAGATGGGGGATATCACATTGGGAAATCCATAAGTTACGATGTGTTTACTTTGACGCATATATTGCGGGGAACCCAAATGCTATTTTACGCAATGGGTTAAGAAATTATTTTGACTCAATATATCCGAATATTGGACTTCGTGATTTAGAAAAAGCGGCTAACATGCAACATAAAGAAGCATGTTATGCTTACGGATTAGTAATGTTCGCTTCTCACCAAAGTGAGAACAAGAACATCGGGCTACAACTATTAAACAAAACGTTCCCACAAGTGACGGAGTCGGTAATTGGGGTAAGAAATGAGGTTTTTAGATTGTTACGGGACTGTTGGACATTCCGTAACCCTCGTCCCTTTGACGACGTTACAACACGCTGTCTTATCAACGACCATAATGGTTATGTTCCACAAGGGAAATAATCCTAGTAAAACCAGAATGCATGACTTGTTTCTGGACGTATGAATTACGTGTCTTTATTGCCTTTGCTGAACGACTTGTGTACTAGCTAGAATTATCTTCACAACCATCTTTTATCAAATTTATTGTGTGCTATATTTCATGCTATATGTAAAATAAGCGGTATTGTAAGTTTGTAAAATATTGTGTAAAAGTTTGAACGCGAAATATTATTATAATCAGTTTTTCATATAGAATTGTAGTAGTTGAATTGTATATTAGCTACTAAGTATGAACTTAACGGGTAGGTACTACCCGAATTTAAACTTATAAAACGCTAATATGAAGAAAAAGCTTTTATAAATGAGTTCATATTATGCTACGAAATACTATTAACTACTCTTAATATTCTGTATGATTAACTTGTTCCATTTGACTATTTTGAAGGAAATGGCACCGACTACTCGACACACCGTGAATATGAATGAAGAGGAATTCCGTACTTTTCTAGCTTCAAACATAGCTGCAGTACAGGCTGCGCTACATACCAACAATAACCTTGGATCTAGCAGTACAGGAAAACGTATAGGATGCACCTACAAAGAATTCACTGCCTGCAAACCTTTGGAATTTGATGGAACCGAAGGACCGATCGGATTGAAACGGTAGACCAAGAAGGTCGAATCCGTGTTTGCCATAAGTAAGTGTACTGAAGAGGACAAAGTGAAGTACGCTACGCATACCTTCACAGGTTCTGCGTTAACATGGTGGAATACCTATCTAGAGCAAGTGGGACAAGACGATGCGTACGCACTACCGTGGTCAGCATTCAAGCACTTGATGAACGAGAAGTACCGTCCCAGAACCGAGGTCAATAAGCTCAAGACAGAACTTAGAGGGTTACGAACCTAAGGATTTGATATTACCATGTACGAAAGACGATTCACAGAATTGTGCCTATTGTGTCCGGGAGCATTCGAAGATGAGAAAGAGAAGATCGACGCGTTTGTGAAAGGATTACCGGAAAGAATCCAAGAAGATATAAGTTCACACGAGCCCGCCTCCATACAACAGGCATGTAGAATGGCTCACAAACTAGTGAACCAGATTGAAGAAAGAATTAAAGAACAGACTGCTGAAGAGGCTAATGTGAAGCAAGTCAAAAGAAAGTGGGAGGAAAACGGTGATAAGAATCACCAATACAACAACAACAGCAATTACAACAATAATCGCAACAATTATCCCAACAATCGCAACATCAATCGCAACTACAACAAACGGCCCAACAACAATAACAACAACAACAACAACAACAACAACAACAACAACAACAACAGCAACAGCAACTACAACAATCATCCCAATAACAATAATAACCGCAACAACAACAACAATCAGAAGCAGCTATGCCAAAGGTGTGAAAAGTATCACTCGGGGTTCTGCACCAAATTTTGCAACAAGTGTAAAAGAAATGGTCATAGCGCGGCGAAGTGTGAGGTCTACGGATCAGGGGTTAATAGAACGAAAGGAACAAATGGTGTCGGAACGAGTAATGGCAGAGCAAGTAGTGTCGGAGAAAGTTATGCCAATGCAGTTTGTTATAAATGTGGAAAATCGGGCCACATTATTAGAAATTGCCCGAACCAGGAGAACACGAATGGACAAGGCCGTGGAAGAGTTTTCAATATTAATGCGGCAGAGGAACAGGAAGACCCGGAGCTTGTTACGGGTACGTTTCTTATTGACAATAAATCTGCTTACGTTTTATTTGATTAAGGTGCGGATAGAAGCTATATGAGTAGAGATTTTTGTGCTAAATTAAGTTGTCCATTGACGCCTTTGGATAGTAAATTTTTACTCGAATTAGCAAATGGTAAATTAATTTCAGCAAATAATATATGTCGGAATCGTGAAATTAAACTGGTTAGTGAAACATTTAAGATTGATTTGATACCAGTAGAGTTAGGGAGTTTTGATGTGATAATCGGTATGGACTGGTTGAAAGAAGTGAAAGCAGAGATTGTTTGTTACAAAAATGCAATTCGCATTATACGAGAAAAAGGAAAACCCTTAATGGTGTACGGAGAAAAGGGCAACACGAAGCTACATCTTATTAGTAATTTGAAGGCACAAAAACTAATAAGAAAAGGTTGCTATGCTGTTCTAGCACACGTCGAGAAAGTACAAACTGAAGAAAAGAGCATCAATGATGTTCCCATTGCAAAAGAATTTCCCAATGTATTTCCGAAAGAATTACCGGGATTACCCCCACATCGATCCGTTGAATTTCAAATAGATCTTGTACCAGGAGCTGCACCAATAGCTCGTGCTCCTTACAGACTCGCACCCAGTGAGATGAAAGAACTGCAAAGACAATAAAAGAACTTTTAGAGCGTGGTTTCATTCAACCAAGCACATCATCGTGGGGAGCTCCTGTTTTGTTTGTCAAGAAGAAAGATGGTACATTCAGGTTGTGTATCGACTCCCGAGAGTTGAACAAACTTACCATCAAGAACCGCTACCCACTACCGAGAATCGACGACTTATTTGATCAACTACAAGGCTCGTCTGTTTATTCAAAGATTGACTTACGTTCCGGGTATCATCAAATGCGGGTGAAAGAAGATGATATTCCAAAGACTGCTTTCAGAACACGTTACGGTGATTACGAGTTTATGGTCATGCCGTTTGGTTTAACTAATGCACCAGCTGTGTTCATGGACCTTATGAACTTAGTGTGTGTACCATACCTTGACAAGTTTGTCATTGTTTTCATTGATGACATACTTATTTACTCAAAGAATGACCAAGAACACGGTGAACATTTGAGAAAGGTGTTAGAAGTATTGAGGAAGGAAGAATTGTACGCTAAGTTTTCAAAGTGTGCATTTTGGTTGGAAGAAGTTCAATTCCTCGGTCACATAGTGAACAAAGAAGGTATTAAGGTGGATCCGGCAAAGATAGAAACTGTTGAACAGTGGGAAACCCCGAAAACTCCGAAACACATACGCCAGTTTTTAGGACTAGCTGGTTACTACAGAAGGTTCATCCAAGACTTTTCTAGAATAGCAAAACCCTTGACTGCATTAACGCATAAAGGGAAGAAATTTGAATGGAATGATGAACTAGAGAAAGCGTCTCAGTTATTGAAGAAAAAGTTAACTACGGCACCTATATTGTCATTGCCTGAAGGGAATGATGATTTTGTGATTTATTGTGACGCATCAAAGCTGTGATGACCCGGGAATTTCTGATCAAATTTAAACTTTAATCTTTATATGTATCCGACACGAGAAGCAAAATATGTAATGTTGAGTCTCAAAAGCTTTGAAACTTTATTCATGTAATCAGTTACCCTTTTACCATGCCTGACGATTCACGAACAATTATGTGTAATCAAATATTTATACATATACATATGTGTGATTTTTTTTAAAAGTAAGATATATATTAATAAGACATTGAACGGGTTAGTTGAAATGAATATAGGTTATGAGATCTATGTTATGAACTGAGAAAGGTTATTAAGGTACTGAATGGATAAAACTTTACGTAAACGTATTTGTTCAATGTAAGTTTATCGACGAGATTAAAAGATAATATCAAATGATTGAATTATCAGATACATTGAATTATGATTATGAGTCTCTGTTATGAGGTCCACTTTGAATTAGGAAACCCTTACTTTTTAACGGTATTCGGAATAAATGGTAAAGTGATTTACATGTAAGAACAAAGTATCACTTATTGGGAGTTAGACAAAAGTTAGTGGAGAATCGAATTTCATAATACTTGATTTATCATATAGAAGGAATAATTGGGATAAGATTCGTTGACTAGATAAACCCAATTGATATGTTATATTAAGATATATTATTTAGAAAGTTAAGGAAATTAAACTAATCATTTACGCATAAAAGAATGAAATCAAATTAAGTTTTAAAGCATAAACGTTATAGAATTTTTGATTTTGTAAAGGATCTTAAATTATATAATTACTTTTGAAAGGATAACTAGTATGTTATTAGTTAAATATTTCAAAAATATGTATAAGATTATAAATTTTAATTTAATTTAGTCATAAAACGTTTTGATATTAAACTATTATTAATAAATAGGCTTTGATAAATAATAAGATTATGAATTATAAAAGTAAATGACCAAAACACTCAAAAGATTAAGTTACACTTTGAGTGGGTTAGTTTTTAATTAATTTAAGTCTAGTTATTAATAAAGGTACGTGTCACAAAATGTTTAATTTAAAATAAAATATTTTGACAAACAAAGAGACTTTAATTTATGGAAGTAAATGACCACAACACTCAATTTTATAAGTTATATTTTTATAAAGGTAATTTATTGATGAGTAAGTCTAATTTTTGTAAAAGGTACACGTCGCGTAACGTAAAAGGCTAGTTTTCTAAATGTACGAAAGTGCGCCCGAAAAACCGAAAGTGGTACATGAGTCGTGAGACCACGACCGTGTCATTTTTGTAAAAATTATATTTTTACCATCAACGTAAATATAATATAATATATAAGTAATTATATAAATTAAATATAATAAATATATAATAATAATAAAAATATGATGATACATGTTCATTCACGTGAACACCATTTACACGTTTTATTTTATTTATTTTTTTTAATTATATTATTATATATTAAAAATGTGTAGTAGGTAGGCTTAACATTGCCTTATATATTGAACAAGCTCTTTTCTAATTCATTCCATCATTCATTTGTTCGCAAGGGATAGAAAAATATATATATATACATTATTAATATTAATATTATTATTAATATTAAGATTATTAATATTAATCTTATTATTATTAGTATTAGTATTATTGGGAGCAATACTATTAGTATATTACATAAAATACTATGACGAGGTCATGAGCGGGTCATTTCAAGACAAGTTTTGCGAGTAGGATATGGCTAAGGAAATTATGGGTTATAGCTATGGAGGTGATGGGTATGGTTCATGGGTATGTCGTGAGGTCAATTTGGTAGTTATCATCTCCGTTGCGTTTGCGTATCTTTCCTGCAATATTGAATCTCAATATTGATACGTGAGTACTCATAATTTAATTTTTTACATACTAATAGTGTATCCCTGACTAGTGCTCGAGAAAATAGAATTATGCATGCTTGTACATTTGATATTGCCCTTAGATAGGTTATGTTGAATCTTAAAGGTTGTTATACTAGGGATGAAATAAGGTATAAGATATGCATGTCCTTGGAAAGCTAGCGAAAAATTAAGAACTTTTCATTTAGATATCAAATGGATTCGATGAACGGTTAGAAAGTTATGAAATAAACAAATTGTATAATTAATTTCGTAATTAAAAATTGCTAATGATAATTAGTGATCTAATTTTCTGGGTAATAAAAAGTGGTTATTTGGATTCTACTCGTCGAGTAGATGAATTTTCATATAAAGCACGTCTCGTTTCGTTGAACGGTTGTCATGTTATGGATAAAAGAAGTTTTGTAAATTTTGATGAAACGTCGATACGGAAACTGAAATTCTCGCTGATCTGCGTTGTTTCAGATTAAAACAAAAATACCACTGAATTCTTTGTTGTAAGGTCTAACAAACGACTCTGGCCGTTTGTCAATTCGAGTCTCGACGTTTTTTCTAAAAATCGTCAAAGTTGACTGTTTGGTCACATTTTAAAATTCTAAAAAGAGTTGAAACTTTTTTATTAAAAATGTCAGTTTTGTATCAGTTGTCATGGTCGGCCTGATGTGTGTTTACTTTTTCCAAAAATCATGTTATATCTTTGTGGTAACGAGAATTTGAAGGCTGTGACCGTTTATCAATCGGAGTTCCGATAATTTTTCTAAAAATCGCTGAAGTGGCCGTTTAGTCATGTTTGACCAAAAAATTATTTTGTTATATAAGTTATTGTATTTTTGCATGCGACCTCGTTTTTACTTTAACCATTGACTTTTGACCTTGAACTTTGACTTTTCCCGTTAACTGTTCAGATAATTTTTTTTTTGTGTTGACTTTCTCTAAATACTAAAATACTATTTTATGATTATGAAACCATTTGTGTTACGTTGTTTCACACGTCACCTTTTACTAGAATTTTAATTGAGCATGGGTAATATAACATGTTACTATACTGTTGAGTCAGACTCGAGCATTAGGATTGTGATACACTATGACTTGGCCTAAATTGTTAGACAAATATTGACCGTCATATAAATATATATAATTAATATAGGTTCGTGAATCCGAGGCCAACCCTACACTTGTTCAATGATGTTATATGTATTTTTACTACAAAATACAGTATGGTGAGTTTCATTTGCCTTTTTACCCTTTATATTTTTGGGCTGAGAATACATGCGCAATTTTTATAAATGATTTACAAAATAGACACAAGTACGCGAAACTACATTCTATGGTTGAATTATCGAAATCGAATATGCCCCTTTTTATTTAGTCTGGTAATCTAAGAATTAGGGAACAGACACCCTAATTGACGCGAATCCTAAAGATAGATCTATCGGGCCCAACAAGCCCCATCCAAAGTACCAGATGCTTTAGTACTTCGAAATTTTATATCATGTCCGAAGGAGGATCCCGGAATGATGGGGATATTCTTATATGCATATTGTGAATGTCGGTTACCAGGTGTTCAATCCATACGAATGATATTTTTGTCTCTATGCATGGGACGTATGATTATGAGAAATGGAAGTATGAAATCTTGTGGTCTATTAAAATTATGAAATGATTCTTTATGATAAACTAATGAACTCACCAACCTTTTGGTTGACACTTTAAAGCATGTTCATTCTCAGGTACGAAAGAAATCTTCCGCTGTGCATTTGCTCATATTAGAGATATTACTTGGAGTCATTCATGACATATTTCAAAAGATGTTGCATTCGAGTCGTTGAGTTCATCAAGATTATTATTAAGTCAATTATATTTGGATATATTATGAAATGCTTTACATGCCTGTCAACTGTCGATGTAACGAAAGTTTGCCTTTTAAAAACGAATGCAATGTTTGTAAAATGTATCATTTAGAGGTCAAGTACCTCGCGATGTAATCATATGTTATTGTATTCATCCCTATGGATTGGGTCGGGTCGTCTCATGTGGTATCAGAGCGGTGATCTTAGCGAACCAGGTCTGCATTAGTGTGTCTAACTGATAAGTCATTAGGATACATTAGTGAGTCTGGACTTCGACCGTGTCTGCATGTCAAAAGTTTTGCTTATAATTTCGTGTCGAAAATCATCTACTTATCATCTGTAGGAAATTACCTGCTTATCATCCTTAAGTCTAGACGCGCTTTCTTGCATTTATGGCATAATAGTGTATAGACGAAATATTATCCTGGCATATCTGTTACTGTGAACTTTGACTGACATTTTTCAAAGATTCCTCCGTAATTTATGGGATTTTGGTAATATATATAAATATGTAAATTATGTATTGAAGAGTACCAAATCTAACTCCTACAATCTATTCCATACCAAAAATTCATTTCCCCAACTATACGAGATGGATTCCGCATCTAGTTCGAATTCCTCCGATTCTGACAGTTATGCCGACATGGATTTCCATTCGGGCTCCGAAGGCAGCATCACCGGAGTGGATCAACCAATCTCCCATCATCTATTCTGGATGAATTGGGGATGGGTACGTAATATACTAAATCATTGGAGACAAGAAGAAGGTGATCCCTTCCATCCACCAAATTGCCCTCTTGGCGATGAACCTGAAGCACTTACCGGCGAACCTGTTCGAGAAACCATTTTTTCTCTCATTTCTAGAGTATCTGGTCACGACTACATAATATCCCATATTTCCGATCTTGTTCATTCGCTCACTCCAACCACTAATCATCCCGGTGTACTAGCAGAAGTTAACGAGCTTCGCGCTCGGGTGGTGGCTTTGGAGAATACGGTGCGAAGATTACAAACACCATCAGCAGCACCAGCAGCGTAACCAGTACCGCCAGTAACATCCACATCGCAAGCCTCAATACTAAAAGCACCAGCAGCATCACCGGCATCAACAGCAACCACCATTACTAACATCAACAGGATCATTACCACCGCCAACAATCACATCTGCACCACACACCTCATTATTCCAACATGTATATCGGATATCAACGTCACACGCACCAAAGATACCAAGGAGTACCAACAACAACAAACGATGAAGTATTGATTCATAACTTCATCGAAGAAACATCCTGCGGTGATTATAAAATCTCTAAAATCTTAAGAGATTATTTATCTCAACCTTAACCATAAACCAGATGAGTGAACAGAGATGATAGAGAAAAGAATCGAAACCCTGACAAGAATGGTGCGCGGTTTACAAGCTAGAATTTTTTTACCAATAGCATCAGCAGTACCCATAGCCTCGCCAACACAGTCTGTGCTGTCAACATTATTAAAAATCGTCAGCACCTCTAACATCATAATCTCCGCCAGTTCAAGAAGTACTGTGGAAATTATTACGAAACAACAATGAATATATTGTATCAACGAGTTATGAATTATTAACTCATCCTTTCTAAAGGAAATTATATATATATATTTTATATATATATGAATTCTGAAACTATAATAAACTTTTCGTACTAAGCTATTAAGTATGAATTGAAAAAGGGTAGATACTACTCGTATAAATTCATATTACTAATATGCTATGATGTACATCCATCGATAACAACTTAACCATCGTTAACTACAATCTCAGTTTCAAATCAATGAATCTTATTTCATAATAAATCAAGTGTTTCATTCAACAACATGTTTGATGTTATACTTTCATCTGCGATGCACTCGAAACTTTCTAGAAAACATCAATCGTACATTGCGAAGTTCGCAAGAATTCTTCAAGCATCAACATCCTTCACTGAGGAATATTAATAAAAATAAATATTAAAGTATTGATTGCAATAAGTGAAATACTCTAGGGAGATTATGTAATCTCTAATGTTTCAGAGATTATTCATTTCTAATTTAAACCGAAAATCAAATGAGCTCAATATGATATTAATTCAGTATTACATCCGAGGAAAATATACCCATATATATTTTCATAAAGATTTAATGAAAATTCTTGTTCAAAATATTATTTGTGAAATTTTTTAACGGGTAGGTAATACCCGAGAGATATATAAAATCACAATTAATATGTCACAATCTTCAATTCTGATTTAACAATCATCAACTATACCAATATACATTCTTTTATAAGAATCAAAACAACCATACTTATTCGAATCTAACTACATATTCTGATTTTGGGAATTTCAGAATTCATCTCGAGATACAACCAAAATCATCACTCTTAGATCCTTACATTTTTCAAAGATATACTTTGACTTCAAAACTATGATAGAACATCACTTTTAATCGTAACACTTAGATGAATATGAAAATCATTCGGGAGTCAGGACGATTTCATCATTTGGATATTGACTATGACAATCTGCATTTAAAACCCTTCGAAATCCTGGAAGACACTTCAAACATTGAACAATCGAGATGATGATCCAACCACACATTATCCGAAGTCTTGTACCTGAAAAGCTCTCGAAACCAAAGTCGTAGTTTAACACGTACCCTCGTCGAATTCTTTAGCATTTATTAGCAAAAACAACACTTCGATTTCTTTTCAAAGCAGCCAATTTTGTCACAGCCCAAGCAAGTCAATTTCGACTTCTCAGTCGGACTAGTCTTATTATAACCCCGATAGATACGTTGCTCTTTCGTCATTATTACTGGGGAACCTTTCATATTCCACCATATTACCACCAGTGTTTAATCATCTAAAACACGATTCTTCTGAACCCTCCTCGGATTGATAACCAGTGATTCAGACATTATAGCATTAAATGCAGAGGAAACATAAAAATGGTAGATGGTCTAAACGGCCAAAAGTTTTATGATGAAAGATAGTAAGTTGGTAAAGCTCAGAAAAAGGAAGGATTTGGTACTGAAAAACGGATTGAGCAAAGTATGAAGGAAGCCGTGGATAAATCACAGAGACTGAATCTGCCTTCAAAGGATTCAAATGATTCAGTGGCTCCTAAAATTGTTAGCAAACACGTTACTTCTTATTCTAAACCTTCACAGACAGATATTCTTCATCATCATCATATCTTAAATATTATAAGATATCTTCGTATCTTCCATTATACATATTCTTCATATCTCTGAAGATATATTCACAGCTATTCTTATCTGAAATCATTTATCTCTCCGTAGTATCTGCAATAAAAGAAACTGTGTTAGTTTCTAAATTCTGAAAAATTTAAATATGAATGTTTTGAAGTAGTGTTGGGAACTGATGCATGGGTTAGTATAATATAATGACACTTGATCAACGTCATTATATTACGGTAATTCATGCTAAGTTTCTAATGGACGTGATGATTCACAGAATATACCGTCATCATGTACCATTTACACGACTCTTACATTCTACTTAATCTCTAAACATATCAAGGAACTATTTCTTGATGATTCGGTCTTTTTCGGGGTATTCTGGTAATTTAACAAATCAGGATTTACCATTGCCCTTTCCTTCTTAGAACAATTACTATATTCCTTCTGAAATCCATACATACGGATTCCGAACCATTACGAGAGCTATTTAATCGCATGAAGAAGAAACGAAAGGACAAAGCTCCGAAATAGAAATTCGGGGTATAAACCGCAGCAAATAGAAGAGAGCATTAACTATGGATGACGATGACTATAGAAGACAGAAGCAGGGACATCGAAATATAAGGGAAGGTGTAAAAATCTAACAACAACCCAGAAATTACAACCCGTATATATCGATGCATATAGCAATGTAAAGACATGGGAGAACTAGAAACACTATAAACCCTAGGGTATAGTAGAAGTAAATAGATTCTTCCGGTGGCAGATTAAAAAGAAGAATGACAGATATGAAAGTTAGGAGTATATCAAGGATCAGAATGGGATGGAGCATATTGATGAATACTTTAAAGTATGAACTGAGGGAGAAAGAATGGAAGGTGTGAGTTGTAAGGAAACAAAAGGGGTGGATTTATAGACAGAGCAATCGAAGCAGATTATCGCGTATAACCAAAGAGGATCCTAATCTCCTTAATTATCGACGAATCAAATCTTATTACGGAGATCTTCTTCTAAATTCCTTAAATTCCGGAAATCAATCTTGACTACACCGCCGGTTAAGTCAAACCTGCATTTATTCATTTCATTCCTATGTGATAGCTTCATTCGTAATCTTCACATAAATGAATTGTTTTATCCATATTACTCCATGATGATAAAACTCTATTTATCAACTCATATTCATCATGAAAACATTCTTATAGTTAGCTATGACGACCTCGATCAAATTTCGGGACGAAATTTCTTTTAACGGGTTGGTACTGTGATGACCCGGGAATTTCCGATCAAATTTAAACTTTAATCTTTATATGTATCTGACACGAGAAGCAAAATATGTAATGTTGAGTCTCAAAAGCTTTGAAACTTTATTCATGTAATCAGTTACCCTTTTACCATGCCTGACGATTCACGAACAATTATGTGTAATCAAATATTTATACATATACATATGTGTGATTTTTTTTGTAACATCCCGCCTTTTTCCGTTTACTTTTCCGTTTAACTATTTATGTCCCGTTATATGTTTATAACACGTCTCGTTGATACGCGTTTCAAATTATCTTGTTTAGGTAATTTAACGCACCCGCAACCGAACTCGAGGGACTAGTTCCGCCACAAAGCCAAAGAGGAGACTAGCTTTTGACTAGTCAACCCCCTTATCCTCCCCATTTTCATTTTCTTTCTTCTTTTCTTTCCATACTTCTCCATTTTTCTCAAATTCTCCAAAAAGCAAATCATCATCTAAAATCATTCAAGAAGGATTCATTCCAAACCGTTTATATATTTGAACTCCTCGTGATCTCCTCTTCGATTCCATACCAACCTCATCAAATTTGGGTAACTTTCTAAAATCACTAATCTTTGTGTTCTTGAGATTTTTAAGTTATAAGTTTGTTAATTAGTGTCTATGGCTCAAGTTTAGTTTGTTTATGTGATTTGTATGCGTGATTTCGATATTTTGAAGTAACTAGTTCATATGGAAAGTTAACATGTTTAATCTTGAATATTAAGTGTTCATATGTTGTTAGATGCTAAGACTTCATGTTTTAATCTTATTCCTAGTGTTGCTAGCTTCATTATGATGTAAAGATTGACCAAGGAAACCCCTTAAACTTGATTATGAAATTTGGTGATTTTTGGTTGGGGTTTCATGAACTAAGAATGAATCTTTGATGCATTAAATGACATGAATGTTAATTGTAAGTGTTAGGTTGTGTTGTATGCTTAATTACCTACGAAACGGCATATCGTTCATGTAATTTGGTTACCGAATCATTTAATTTCAATATTGACTTGAATGCATTGATTATGGAACATTAAATGCGATTTTAGGTTGTTTTAAGTGCAAGTTTGATTGATGATATGTGTTTAGTTGCATTCTTCGTCAAAATACCTTTCCAACGACGTATGATAGGCGCTATAAGTGTTTGCGGGTCAAGAGTTGTGTTAGAAAAGGTTTTGGTTCGTGCACACTTTGAAAAACTGGCCAGGATTCTCTGCCCAGTAAGTGGCGCGGCGCGCCCCCTTTCTGCGCGGCGCGCAGAATAACCTGGACAGATTCTGTCCAATTTAGTCAATTTTCGAATAATGTTTGCTATGCTACGCACCTCCGATTAACATGTAACTTGGCCAACATGCTCATATATGATTTCTAAGATTAGAAAAATAGTTCGGAACCCGACCCGAACGTGTTGACTTTCGTTGACTTTGACCGACCAAAGTTTGACTTTTAATCAAACTTAACCAAATATTTGTGCAATCGTTCTAACATGTTTTTATACTTGTACCTTGCATGAAACATGACAATTTGATTCACATGCTATTATGATCGAGTCTTAACGAGCCATAGGACTAATTGAACATCTTTGATCTATCGTGGTTACCGTTATTAATACAACCTAATTGTTTAGGTCAAGACTAGCATTGTTCTTTGCACACGTTACTTGTCGAAGTACTTTTTGGTTCGTGCATACAAGGTGAGATCATAGTCCCACTTTTACTCTTTTAACTTACTTTTGGGATGAGAAAACATAAACGATACTTTTGAACTAAGTGAACACAAGAACGGGAAAACAAACATTCTACATACGAGTTTAGAACGAAAATCCTCAATCCGATTATCATTAGTTACATCAGATGGTGTAAGCGAGAACTTATGTTATATGGCCATATGGGTTTGACAAACCCTCATTCAAACGGTTCGCTACCGTTTACGAATGAAATATATTTTCGGGAACAGTGTTGTTCTAGCACTAATTGATGGGGTATTCAACGGACGGAACGTTAAGCTTTGATAATTAGGTGCTCGTGAATATTAACTTTTAGAATGTACTATGGCTTTATTGATGTTGCAAATCTTGTGGTTCAACTTACTATTACTCATTTACTTGTTTAAACCTATGATTTCACCAACGTTTTCGTTGACAGATTCTCTATGTTTTTCTCAGGTCCTTGAACTTAGGTGATACATGCTTCCGCTCATACTATTTGATACTTGCATTGGATGTCGAGTATACTTGCATACGTGGAGCGTCTTTTGACTACTTTTAATCGTGTCGCATGTGTTTCACACAAACTTTAAACATTGTTATGTACTTGTTGTGGAAACTACTTTTGTAAACTTTGAAACACCCTTATTTATGAAATGAATGCGACATACTTTTCGGTCAAACTTTGTTATAAAGACTTACGACCATGTAATGGGACCATACGTAGATGACGCCGTCATTTGACGATTTGTCGGGGTCGCTACAAGTGGTATCAGAGCTTTGGTTGTAGGGATTTAGAGTTCATTGGTGTCAACCCCGAGTCTTAGGGTACATTGGTGAGTCTAGACTACAACCGGCATATAGACTTGACATAGGAATTACTTGACAAATTGTGCATTTATACTCTAACTCTTCTACTCATATCTACTCTTATTCTATCTAAATCTTGCGTTATATAATTTAATTGACACGCCACCTTGACTATATGACGTAATGTCGAATGCACATATGAATTAGGGTAATATAATTCCCGGAAATTATATTACGGTGACTCATATGAACATACCGACATTATGACATAAAGAATTTAAGGCGGGTCAAGGATAATTTTCTCTCTATCTTTATTCCATATCACGGTTAGTATTATTTAGAATACTAACCAACGGTATTATTTTGTTTTGAAGGAACAATGGCTCCTCGTCGTGTACGCCGCAATGAAACTCCCGAACAAGCTCTCGAACGGATGATAGCTACCGCCGTAGATGCGGCCATGGCCGGTCACTCTTCCAACAACAATAACAATAACAACAACCACAACAACAACAACAACAACAACAATGGGGCCGGTAACTCAAACGAGGGATGCTCCTACAAAGCTTTCATGGGGTGCAAACCTCACACTTATGATGGAACCGGTGGACCGGTTGTGCTTACTCGTTGGTTTGAACAAACCGAGGCCGTCTTTAGCATAAGCGGTTGTCGTGATCAAGACAAGGTCAAATACTCCACCCACACGTTCTCCGGTGTTGCTCTCACTTGGTGGAACACCTATGTTCAATCGGTGGGTACCGATGAAGCTCATGCCCTCTCTTGGGCCGACTTGAAGGAAAAGATGATTGTCGAATACTTTCCGCGCGAAGAAACCCGAAAGCTCGAGGAAGAACTAAGAGCTTTGAAAGCGGTCGGAAACGATCTTAAGGCTTATAATCAACGCTTCGCCGAACTATCCTTGATGTGTCCTAATCTTGTTAACCCCGAATCTCAAAGGATTGAGCTCTACATGCTCGGTCTTCCAAAAAGCATCAAACAAGGGGTGATGTCATCCAAACCCACTACTCATCAAGCCGCTATGAACATGGCTCGCCAACTAATTGAAACGGTTGACGAAATCGTAGTTCCGGCACCTAAGGCCGAGGATAAATCGGGTGGCAACAAAAGGAAATGGGAAGCCACTCCATCAACCAACTACAACAACAACACCTTCACCAAAAAGCCCTTCAACAACGACGGCAAGAAGGGTTATGTCGGAAACTTACCTTTGTGCAACAAGTGCCACAAACATCATTACGGCGAATGTAACAAACTAATTTGTCACCGTTGCCAAGGAGTTGGTC
This sequence comes from Rutidosis leptorrhynchoides, assembly GCF_046630445.1. Taxonomy (NCBI): domain Eukaryota; kingdom Viridiplantae; phylum Streptophyta; class Magnoliopsida; order Asterales; family Asteraceae; genus Rutidosis; species Rutidosis leptorrhynchoides. Next base: position 351,048,333 of record NC_092339.1, read on the forward strand.
ATAGGGCCAACAATTGCACAAGCACCGCCCCCGTCGCTCGAAAGGGGCCCAATCCTCCAAAAACGGTCACTTGTTACGAATGTGGCCAAACGGGCCATTATAAGAACGAATGCCCGAAAAAGAAAGCCAACCCCAACAACCGAGGCCGAGCCTTTAACATCAACACCGAGGAAGCCCGAGATGACAACGAACTAGTCACGGGTACGTTTCTTCTCAACAACTCTTATGTTACTTGCTTATTCGATTCGGGTGCCGATAAATGCTTTGTGTCCAAGACTTTAGCTCCTACCCTTTGCACTCCACCACACCCTTTAGATACTACTTATTCCATCGAAGTGGCCGACGGAAAACTCTTAAGTGCCGACAAATATTACCGGGGGTGTACTTTGAACATTTTGGGTAAAGAATTTGAAATTGACTTGATACCCATGGAACTAGGAAGCTTTGATGTAATAATCGGTATGAATTGGTTAGTCAAAACGAAATCTCACATTCTTTGTGATCTTAACGCAATCCGAATTCCTATCGAGAATGGTGAACCTTTGATTGTTTATGGCGATAAGAGTTGCACCAGACTCAACCTCGTTTCGTGCCTTAAAGTTAGAAAACTACTCCGTAAGGGTTGTTTTGCGATCCTTGCCCACGTTAAGAAAGTCGAGTCCGATGAGAAGCACATCGATGATGTGCCAATTGTTAGTGACTATTCCGATGTATTTCCCGATGAATTGCCGGGTCTTCCGCCTCATCGACCGGTTGAATTCCAAATCGATCTTATTCCAGGAGCCGCACCCGTAGCGCGTGCACCATATAGACTCGCTCCATCTGAAATGCAAGAATTGCAAAGTCAAATCCAAGAATTACTTGATCGTGGTTTTATCCAACCTAGCCATTCACCTTGGGGCGCTCCGATTTTGTTTGTTAAAAAGAAAGACGGATCCCTACGAATGTGCATTGATTATCGTGAACTAAATAAATTGACGGTTAAGAACCGATATCCCCTTCCTCGCATCGATGACCTCTTTGATCAACTACAAGGGTCTTGTGTATATTCGAAAATCGATCTCCGCTCGGGTTATCATCAATTAAGGGTTAAGGGGGAAGATGTCTCCAAAACCGCTTTCCGAACTCGTTATGGTAGTTATGAATTCCTTGTCATGCCATTTGGTCTCACTAACGCACCGGCGGTGTTCATGGATCTTATGAACCGCGTGTGCAAACCGTATCTCGATAAATTCGTTATTGTGTTCATCGATGACATATTGATCTATTCTAAAAATGAAGAAGAGCACGAACAACATCTCCGACTTGTGCTTGAACTTTTAAGACAAGAACAACTCTATGCCAAATTCTCCAAGTGTGAATTTTGGTTAAAGGAAGTTCAATTTCTTGGTCATGTTGTAAGTGACCAAGGTATTAAAGTCGATCCATCGAAAATCGAAGCCATTAGCAAATGGGAGACTCCTACTACTCCTACTCACATTCGTCAATTTTTGGGTCTCGCCGGGTACTATCGTAGATTCATCGAAAATTTCTCTTTGGTTGCACGTCCTCTAACCGCCTTGACTCACAAGGGAAAGAAATTCATTTGGGCGACCGAACATGAATCCGCATTCCAAATCTTGAAAACGAAGCTAACCACCGCTCCTATCTTGTCACTTCCCGAAGGCAATGATGACTTTGTTGTATATTGCGATGCCTCAAAACATGGTTTTGGGTGTGTATTGATGCAACGAACGAAAGTCATTGCTTACGCTTCTCGACAACTTAAAATTCATGAACGAAACTATACGACACATGATCTCGAACTCGGAGCCGTTGTCTTTGCACTTAAAATGTGGAGACACTATCTTTATGGAACCAAGAGTACTATCTTTACCGACCACAAAAGTCTCCAACACATTTTCGATCAAAAGCAACTAAACATGAGACAACGACGGTGGATTGAAACTTTGAACGATTACGATTGCGAGCTTCGTTACCATCCCGGGAAGGCAAATGTAGTAGCCGATGCCTTAAGTCGAAAAGAAAGAGTGGTGCCTCTCCGTGTCCGAGCTTTAAACATCACCATTCACACCAACCTTAATAGCCAAATTCGGGTAGCCCAAGATGAGGCTCTTAAGGATGAAAACATCTCTCTCGAACACTTGAACGTCCTCACCTCTCGATTCGAAGTTAAAGAAACCGGACTCCGATATTTCGCCGGAAGAATTTGGGTGCCTAGTTATGGGGACCTATGAAGCCTTATTTTAGATGAAGCCCATAAGTCACGATACTCGATTCACCCCGGTGCCAATAAGATGTACCACGACCTTAAACAACTATATTGGTGGCCGAACATCAAAAGGGACGTAGCTACTTATGTTTCCAAGTGTTTGACATGTTCCAAGGTCAAAGCCGAACACCAAAGACCGTCCGGACTACTTCAACAACCCGAAATCCCGCAATGGAAGTGGGAAAGGATAACGATGGATTTTATCACAAAACTACCAAAAACGACGGGCGGTTATGATACCATTTGGGTTATTGTTGACCGTCTCACCAAATCCGCACACTTCCTTGCCATGAAAGAAACGGACAAAATGGAGAAACTTGCACAACTTTACATTAAGGAGATCGTAGCCCGACACGGTGTACCATTATCGATTATCTCCGACCGAGATGGCCGTTTCGTTTCTAGATTTTGGCGTACATTGCAAGAAGCGTTGGGAACGCGTTTAGACATGAGCACCGCATATCATCCTCAAACCGATGGACAAAGCGAACGTACAATTCAAACCTTAGAGGACATGTTACGAGCTTGCGTGGTTGATTTCGGAAAAGCTTGGGACAAGCACTTACCTCTCGCCGAGTTCTCTTACAACAATAGTTATCACGCGAGTATTAAAGCCGCACCTTTTGAAGCGCTATATGGCCGCAAATGTCGTTCACCTCTTTGTTGGGCCGAGGTAGGCGACGTGCAAATCACCGGACCCGAACTCATTCACGAAACCACCGAGAAAATCGTTCAAATCCGAGATAGGCTTAGGACGGCCCGAAGTCGTCAAAAGAGCTATACCGACAAACGACGCAACGATCTTGAATTTCAAGTCGGTGACCGAGTAATGTTGAAAGTCGCACCTTGGAAGGGTGTAATCCGTTTTGGGAAACGCGGGAAGCTAAATCCGCGGTATATTGGTCCTTTCGAAATCTTGGAGCGTATTGGAACCGTTGCTTATCGTTTAGATCTTCCGCCTCAATTGAACTCCGTTCATCCTACCTTCCATGTATCTAACTTGAAAAAGTGTCTTGCCGAACCCGATATCGTCATCCCTCTCGAGGAACTTACTATCGATGACAAACTTCATTTTGTGGAGGAACCGGTTGAAATTGTAGACACCTCCGTCAAGACATTGAAACAAAGCCGAATTCCAATTGTCAAGGTTCGTTGGAATGCCAAAAGAGGACCCGAGTTTACTTGGGAAAGACAAGATCAAATGCAAAGGAAGTATCCTCATCTATTCGTGAATTCGGAAACGCAAGATCTCGAGGAAGAAACAACGACTACTACGCCTACTTAAATTTCGGGACGAAATTTCTTTTAAGGAGTAGGTAATGTAACATCCCGCCTTTTTCCGTTTACTTTTCCGTTTAACTATTTATGTCCCGTTATATGTTTATAACACGTCTCGTTGATACGCGTTTCAAATTATCTTGTTTAGGTAATTTAACGCACCCGCAACCGAACTCGAGGGACTAGTTCCGCCACAAAGCCAAAGAGGAGACTAGCTTTTGACTAGTCAACCCCCTTATCCTCCCCATTTTCATTTTCTTTCTTCTTTTCTTTCCATACTTCTCCATTTTTCTCAAATTCTCCAAAAAGCAAATCATCATCTAAAATCATTCAAGAAGGATTCATTCCAAACCGTTTATATATTTGAACTCCTCGTGATCTCCTCTTCGATTCCATACCAACCTCATCAAATTTGGGTAACTTTCTAAAATCACTAATCTTTGTGTTCTTGAGATTTTTAAGTTATAAGTTTGTTAATTAGTGTCTATGGCTCAAGTTTAGTTTGTTTATGTGATTTGTATGCGTGATTTCGATATTTTGAAGTAACTAGTTCATATGGAAAGTTAACATGTTTAATCTTGAATATTAAGTGTTCATATGTTGTTAGATGCTAAGACTTCATGTTTTAATCTTATTCCTAGTGTTGCTAGCTTCATTATGATGTAAAGATTGACCAAGGAAACCCCTTAAACTTGATTATGAAATTTGGTGATTTTTGGTTGGGGTTTCATGAACTAAGAATGAATCTTTGATGCATTAAATGACATGAATGTTAATTGTAAGTGTTAGGTTGTGTTGTATGCTTAATTACCTACGAAACGGCATATCGTTCATGTAATTTGGTTACCGAATCATTTAATTTCAATATTGACTTGAATGCATTGATTATGGAACATTAAATGCGATTTTAGGTTGTTTTAAGTGCAAGTTTGATTGATGATATGTGTTTAGTTGCATTCTTCGTCAAAATACCTTTCCAACGACGTATGATAGGCGCTATAAGTGTTTGCGGGTCAAGAGTTGTGTTAGAAAAGGTTTTGGTTCGTGCACACTTTGAAAAACTGGCCAGGATTCTCTGCCCAGTAAGTGGCGCGGCGCGCCCCCTTTCTGCGCGGCGCGCAGAATAACCTGGACAGATTCTGTCCAATTTAGTCAATTTTCGAATAATGTTTGCTATGCTACGCACCTCCGATTAACATGTAACTTGGCCAACATGCTCATATATGATTTCTAAGATTAGAAAAATAGTTCGGAACCCGACCCGAACGTGTTGACTTTCGTTGACTTTGACCGACCAAAGTTTGACTTTTAATCAAACTTAACCAAATATTTGTGCAATCGTTCTAACATGTTTTTATACTTGTACCTTGCATGAAACATGACAATTTGATTCACATGCTATTATGATCGAGTCTTAACGAGCCATAGGACTAATTGAACATCTTTGATCTATCGTGGTTACCGTTATTAATACAACCTAATTGTTTAGGTCAAGACTAGCATTGTTCTTTGCACACGTTACTTGTCGAAGTACTTTTTGGTTCGTGCATACAAGGTGAGATCATAGTCCCACTTTTACTCTTTTAACTTACTTTTGGGATGAGAAAACATAAACGATACTTTTGAACTAAGTGAACACAAGAACGGGAAAACAAACATTCTACATACGAGTTTAGAACGAAAATCCTCAATCCGATTATCATTAGTTACATCAGATGGTGTAAGCGAGAACTTATGTTATATGGCCATATGGGTTTGACAAACCCTCATTCAAACGGTTCGCTACCGTTTACGAATGAAATATATTTTCGGGAACAGTGTTGTTCTAGCACTAATTGATGGGGTATTCAACGGACGGAACGTTAAGCTTTGATAATTGGGTGCTCGTGAATATTAACTTTTAGAATGTACTATGGCTTTATTGATGTTGCAAATCTTGTGGTTCAACTTACTATTACTCATTTACTTGTTTAAACCTATGATTTCACCAACGTTTTCGTTGACAGATTCTCTATGTTTTTCTCAGGTCCTTGAACTTAGGTGATACATGCTTCCGCTCATACTATTTGATACTTGCATTGGATGTCGAGTATACTTGCATACGTGGAGCGTCTTTTGACTACTTTTAATCGTGTCGCATGTGTTTCACACAAACTTTAAACATTGTTATGTACTTGTTGTGGAAACTACTTTTGTAAACTTTGAAACACCCTTATTTATGAAATGAATGCGACATACTTTTCGGTCAAACTTTGTTATAAAGACTTACGACCATGTAATGGGACCATACGTAGATGACGCCGTCATTTGACGATTTGTCGGGGTCGCTACATTTTTTAAAAGTAAGATATATATTAATAAGACATTGAACGGGTTAGTTGAAATGAATATAGGTTATGAGATCTATGTTATGAACTGAGAAAGGTTATTAAGGTACTGAATGGATAAAACTTTACGTAAACGTATTTGTTCGATGTAAGTTTATCGACGAGATTAAAAGATAATATCAAATGATTGAATTATCAGATACATTGAATTATGATTATGAGTCTCTGTTATGAGGTCCACTTTGAATTAGGAAACCCTTACTTTTTAACGGTATTCGGAATAAATGGTAAAGTGATTTACATGTAAGAACAAAGTATCACTTATTGGGAGTTAGACAAAAGTTAGTGGAGAATCGAATTTCATAATACTCGATTTATCATATAGAAGGAATAATTGGGATAAGATTCGTTGACTAGATAAACCCAATTGATATGTTATATTAAGATATATTATTTAGAAAGTTAAGGAAATTAAACTAATTATTTACGCATAAAAGAATGAAATCAAATTAAGTTTTAAGGCATAAACGTTATAGAATTTTTGATTTTGTAAAGGATCTTAAATTATATAATTAGTTTTGAAAGGATAACTAGTATGTTATTAGTTAAATATTTCAAAAATATGTATAAGATTATAAATTTTAATTTAATTTAGTCATAAAACGTTTTGATATTAAACTAATATTAATAAATAGGCTTTGATAAATAATAAGATTATGAATTATAAAAGTAAATGACCAAAACACTCAAAAGATTAAGTTACACTTTGAGTGGGTTAGTTTTTAATTAATTTAAGTCTAGTTATTAATAAAGGTACGTGTCACAAAATGTTTAATTTAAAATAAAATATTTTGACAAACAAAGAGACTTTAATTTATGGAAGTAAATGACCACAACACTCAATTTTATAAGTTATATTTTTATAAAGGTAATTTATTGATGAGTAAGTCTAATTTTTGTAAAAGGTACACGTCGCGTAACGTAAAAGGCTAGTTTTCTAAATGTACGAAAGTGCGCCCGAAAAACCGAAAGTGGTACATGAGTCGTGAGACCACGACCGTGTCATTTTTGTACAAATTATATTTTTACCATCAACGTAAATATAATATAATATATAAGTAATTATATAAATTAAATATAATAAATATATAATAATAAAAAAATATGATGATACATGTTCATTCACGTGAACACCATTTACACGTTTAATTTTATTTATTTTTTTTAATTATATTATTATATATTAAAAATGTGTAGTAGGTAGGCTTAACATTGCCTTATATATTGAACAAGCTCTTTTCTAATTCATTCCATCATTCATTTGTTCGCAAGGGATAGAAAAATATATATATATATACATTATTAATATTAATATTATTATTAATATTAAGATTATTAATATTAATCTTATTATTATTAGTATTAGTATTATTGGGAGCAATACTATTCGTATATTACATAAAATACTATGACGAGGTCATGAGCGGGTCATTTCAAGACAAGTTTTGCGAGTAGGATAGGGCTAAGGAAATTATGGGTTATAGCTATGGAGGTGATGGGTATGGTTCATGGGTATGTCGTGAGGTCAATTTGGTAGTTATCATCTCCGTTGCGTTTGCGTATCTTTCCTGCAATATTGAATCTCAATATTGATACGTGAGTACTCATAATTTAATTTTTTACATACTAATAGTGTATCCCTGACTAGTGCTCGAGAAAATAGAATTATGCATGCTTGTACATTTGATATTGCCCTAAGATAGGTTATGTTGAATCTTAAAGGTTGTTATACTAGGGATGAAATAAGGTATAAGATATGCATGTCCTTGGAAAGCTAGCGAAAAATTAAGAACTTTTCATTTAGATATCAAATGGATTCGATGAACGGTTAGAAAGTTATGAAATAAACAAATTGTATAATTAATTTCGTAATTAAAAATTGCTAATGATAATTAGTGAACTAATTTTCTGGGTAATAAAAAGTGGTTATTTGGATTCTACTCGTCGAGTAGATGAATTTTCATATAAAGCACGTCTCGTTTCGTTGAACGGTTGTCATGTTATGGATAAAAGAAGTTTTGTAAATTTTGATGAAACGTCGATACGGAAACTGAAATTCTCGCTGATCTGCGTTGTTTCAGATTAAAACAAAAATACCACTGAATTCTTTGTTGTAAGGTCTAACAAACGACTCTGGCCGTTTGTCAATTCGAGTCTCGACGTTTTTTCTAAAAATCGTCAAAGTTGACTGTTTGGTCACATTTTAAAATTCTAAAAAGAGTTGAAACTTTTTTATTAAAAATGTCAGTTTTGTATCAGTTGTCATGGTCGGCCTGATGTGTGTTTACTTTTGCCAAAAATCATGTTATATCTTTGTGGTAACGAGAATTTGAAGGCTGTGACCGTTTATCAATCGGAGTTCCGATAATTTTTCTAAAAATCGCTGAAGTGGCCGTTTAGTCATGTTTGACCGAAAAATCATTTTGTTGTATAAGTTATTGTATTTTTGCATGCGACCTCGTTTTTACTTTAACCATTGACTTTTGACCTTGAACTTTGACTTTTCCAGTTAACTGTTCAGTTAATTTTTTTTTTGTGTTGACTTTCTCTAAATACTAAAATACTATTTTATGATTATGAAACCATTTGTGTTACGTTGTTTCACACGTCACCTTTTACTAGAATTTTAACTGAGCATGGGTAATATAACATGTTACTATACTGTTGAGACAGACTCGAGCATTAGGATTGTGATACACTATGACTTGGCCTAAATTGTTAGACAAATATTGACCGTCATATAAATATATATAATTAATATAGGTTCGTGAATCCGAGGCCAATCCTACACTTGTTCAATGATGTTATATGTATTTTTACTACAAAATACAGTATGGTGAGTTTCATTTGCCTTTTTACCCTTTATATTTTTGGGCTGAGAATACATGCGCAATTTTTATAAATGATTTACAAAATAGACACAAGTACGTGAAACTACATTCTATGGTTGAATTATCGAAATCGAATATGCCCCTTTTTATTTAGTCTGGTAATCTAAGAATTAGGGAACAGACACCCTAATTGACGCGAATCCTAAAGATAGATCTATCGGGCCCAACAAGCCCCATCCAAAGTACCGGATGCTTTAGTACTTCGAAATTTTATATCATGTCCGAAGGAGGATCCCGGAATGATGGGGATATTCTTATATGCATATTGTGAATGTCGGTTACCAGGTGTTCAATCCATACGAATGATATTTTTGTCTCTATGCATGGGACGTATGATTATGAGAAATGGAAGTATGAAATCTTGTGGTCTATTAAAATTATGAAATGATTCTTTATGATAAACTAATGAACTCACCAACCTTTTGGTTGACACTTTAAAACATGTTCATTCTCAGGTACGAAAGAAATCTTCCGCTGTGCATTTGCTCATATTAGAGATATTACTTGGAGTCATTCATGACATATTTCAAAAGATGTTGCATTCGAGTCGTTGAGTTCATCAAGATTATTATTAAGTCAATTATATTTGGATATATTATGAAATGCTTTACATGCCTGTCAACTATCGATGTAACGAAAGTTTGCCTTTTAAAAACGAATGCAATGTTTGTAAAATGTATCATTTAGAGGTCAAGTACCTCGCGATGTAATCATATGTTATTGTATTCGTCCCTATGGATTGGGTCGGGTCGTCTCAAAAGCAAGGTCTCGGTTGTGTATTAATGCAACGAATGAAGGTGATTGCTTATGCGTCTAGACAATTGAAGATTCACGAACAAAATTATACGACGCATGATTTGGAATTAGGCGCGGTTGTTTTTGCATTAAAGACTTGGAGGCACTACTTATATGGGGTCAAAAGTATTATATATACCGACCACAAAAGTCTTCAACACATATTTAATCAGAAACAACTGAATATGAGGCAGCGTAGGTGGATTGAATTGTTGAATGATTACGACTTTGAGATTCGTTACCACCCGGGAAAGGCAAATGTGGTAGCCGATGCCTTGAGCAGGAAGGACAGAGAACCCATTCGAGTAAAATCTATGAATATAATGATTCATAATAACCTTACTACTCAAATAAAGGAGGCGCAACAAGGAGTTTTAAAAGAGGGAAATTTAAAGGATGAAATACCCAAAGGATCGGAGAAGCATCTTAATATTCGGAAAGACGGAACCCGGTATAGGGCTGAAAGGATTTGGGTACCAAAATTTGGAGATATGAGAGAAATGGTACTTAGAGAAGCTCATAAAACCAGATACTCAATACATCCTGGAACGGGGAAGATGTACAAGGATCTCAAGAAACATTTTTGGTGGCCGGGTATGAAAGCCGATGTTGCTAAATACGTAGGAGAATGTTTGACGTGTTCTAAGGTCAAAGCTGAGCATCAGAAACCATCAGATCTACTTCAACAACCCAAAATCCCGAAATGGAAATGGGAAAACATTACCATGGATTTCATCACTAAATTGCCAAGGACTGCAAGTGGTTTTGATACTATTTGGGGAATAGTTGATCATCTCACCAAATCAGCACACTTCCTGCCAATAAGAGAAGATGACAAGATGGAGAAGTTAGCGCGACTGTATTTGAAGGAAGTCGTCTCCAGACATGGAATACCAATCTCTATTATCTCTGATAGGGATGGCAGATATATTTCAAGATTCTGGCAGACATTACAGCAAGCATTAGGAACTCGTCTAGACATGAGTACTGCCTATCATCCACAAACTGATGGGCAGAGCGAAAGGACGATACAAACGCTTGAAGACATGCTACGAGCATGTGTTATTGATTTCGGAAACAGTTGGGATCGACATCTACCGTTAGCAGAATTTTCCTACAACAACAGCTACCATTCAAGCATTGAGATGGCGCCGTTTGAAGCACTTTATGGTAGAAAGTGCAGGTCTCCGATTTGTTAGAGTGAAGTGGGGGATAGACAGATTACGGGTCCGGAGATTATACAAGAAACTACCGAGAAGATCATCCAAATTCAACAACGGTTGAAAACCCCCCAAAGTCGACAAAAGAGCTACGCTGACATTAAAAGAAAAGATATAGAATTTGAAATTGGAGAGATGGTCATGCTTAAAGTTGCACCTTGGAAAGGCGTTGTTCGATTTGGTAAACGAGGGAAATTAAATCCAAGGTATATTGGACCATTCAAGATTATTGATCGTGTCAGACCAGTAGCTTACCGACTTGAGTTACCTCAACAACTCGCGGCTGTACATAACACTTTCCACGTCTCGAATTTGAAGAAATGTTTTGCTAAAGAAGATCTCACTATTCCGTTAGATGAAATCCAAATCAACGAAAAACTTCAATTCATCGAAGAACCCGTCGAAATAATGGATCGTGAGGTTAAAAGACTTAAGCAAAACAAGATACCAATTGTTAAGGTTCGATGGAATGCTCGTAGAGGACCCGAGTTCACCTGGGAGCATGAAGATCAGATGAAGAAGAAATACCCGCATCTATTTCCAGAAGATTAGCCAACACCTTCAACAGCTTAAAATTTCGGGACGAAATTTATTTAACGGGTAGGTACTGTAGTGACCCGAACTTTTCCATGTTTATATATATTAATTGAGATTGATATTTACATGATTAAATGTTTCCAACATGTTAAGTAATCAAACTTGTTAAGACTTGATTAATTGAAATATGTTTCATATAGACAATTGACCACCCAAGTTGACCGGTGATTCACGAACGTTAAAACTTGTAAAAACTATATGATGACATATATATGGATATATATATATAGTTAACATGATACTATGATAAGTAAGCATATCATTAAGTATATTAACAATGAACTACATATGTAAAAACAAGACTACTAACTTAATGATTTTTAAACGAGACATATATGTAACGATTATCGTTGTAAGGACATTTAATGTATATATATCATATTAAGAGATATTCATACATGATAATATCATGATAATATAATAATTTAAAATCTCATTTGATATTATAAACATTGGGTTAACAACATTTAACAAGATCGTTAACCTAAAGGTTTCAAAACAACACTTACATGTAACGACTAACGATGACTTAACGACTCAGTTAAAATGTATATATATGTAGTGTTTTAATATGTATTTATACAATTTTGAAAGACTTCAATACACTTATCAAAATACTTCTACTTAACAAAAATGCTTACAATTACATCCTCGTTCAGTTTCATCAACAATTCTACTCGTATGCACCCGTATTCGTACTCGTACAATACATACCTTTTAGATGTATGTACTATTGGTATATACACTCCAATTATTAGCTGTTAGTAGCCCATATGAGTCACCTAACACATGTGGGAACCATCATTTGGCAACTAGCATGAAATATCTCATAAAATTACAAAAATATGAGTAATCATTCATGACTTATTTACATGAAAACAAAATTACATATCCTTTATATCTAATCCATACACCAATGACCAAAAACACCTACAAACACTTTCATTCTTCAATTTTCTTCATCTAATTGATCTCTCTCAAGTTCTATCTTCAAGTTCTAAGTGTTCTTCATAAATTCTACAAGTTCTAGTTACATAAAATCAAGAATACTTTCAAGTTTGCTAGCTCACTACCAATCTTGTAAGGTGATCATCCAACCTCAAGAAATCTTTGTTTCTTACAGTAGGTTATCATTCTAATACAAGGTAATAATCATATTCAAACTTTGGTTCAATTTCTATAACTATAACAATCTTATTTCAAGTGATGATCTTACTTGAACTTGTTTTCGTGTCATGATTCTGCTTCAAGAACTTCGAGCCATCCAAGGATCCGTTAAAGCTAGATCCATTTTTTTCTTTTCCAGTAGGTTTATCCAAGGAACTTAAGGTAGTAATGATGTTCATAACATCATTCGATTCATACATATAAAGCTATCTTATTCGAAGGTTTAAACTTGTAATTACTAGAACATAGTTTAGTTAATTCTAAACTTGTTCGCAAATAAAAGTTAATCCTTCTAACTTAAATTTTAAAATCAACTAAACACATGTTATATATCTATATGATATTCTAACTTAATGATTTAAAACCTGGAAACACGAAAAACACCGTAAAACCGGATTTACACCGTCGTAGTAACACCGCGGACTGTTTTGGGTTAGTTAATTAAAAACTATGATAAACTTTGATTTAAAAGTTGTTATTCTGGGAAAATGATTTTTATTATGAACATGAAACTATATCCAAAAATTATGGTTAAACTCAAAGTGGAAGTATGTTTTCTAAAATGGTCATCTAGACGTCGTTCTTTCGACTGAAATGACTACCTTTACAAAAATGACTGGTAACTTATATTTCTGACTATAAACCTATACTTTTTCTGTTTAGATTCATAAAATAGAGTTCAATATGAAACCATAGCAATTTGATTCACTCAAAACGGATTTAAAATGAAGAAGTTATGGGTAAAACAAGATTGGATAATTTTTCTCATTTTAGCTACGTGAAAATTGGTAACAAATCTATTCCAACCATAACTTAATCAACTTGTATTGTATATTATGTAATCTTGAGATACCATAGACACGTATACAATGTTTCGACCTATCATGTCGACACATCTATATATATTTCGGAACAACCATAGACACTCTATATGTGAATGTTGGAGTTAGCTATACAGGGTTGAGGTTGATTCCAAAATATATATAGTTTGAGTTGTGATCAATACTGAGATACGTATACACTGGGTCGTGGATTGATTCAAGATAATATTTATCGATTTATTTCTGTACATCTAATTGTGGACAACTAGTTGTAGGTTACTAACGAGGACAGCTGACTTAATAAACTTAAAACATCAAAATATATTAAAAGTGTTGTAAATATATTTTGAACATACTTTGATATATATGTACATATTTGTTATAGGTTCGTGAATCAACCAGTGGCCAAGTCATACTTCCCGACGAAGTAAAAATCTGTGAAAGTGAGTTATAGTCCCACTTTTAAAATCTAATATTTTTGGGATGAGAATACATGCAGGTTTTATAAATGATTTACAAAATAGACACAAGTACGTGAAACTACATTCTATGGTTGAATTATCGAAATCGAATATGCCCCTTTTTATTAAGTTTGGTAATCTAAGAATTAGGGAACAGACACCCTAATTGACGCGAATCCTAAAGATAGATCTATTGGGCCTAACAAACCCCATCCAAAGTACTGGATGCTTTAGTACTTCGAAATTTATATCATATCCGAAGGGTGTCCCGGAATGATGGGGATATTCTTATATATGCATCTTGTTAATGTCGGTTACCAGGTGTTCACCATATGAATGATTTTTATCTCTATGTATGGGATGTGTATTGAAATATGAAATCTTGTGGTCTATTATTATGATTTGATATATATAGGTTAAACCTATAACTCACCAACATTTTTGTTGACGTTTTAAACATGTTTATTCTCAGGTGATTATTAAGAGCTTCCGCTGTCGCATACTTAAATAAGGACGAGATTTGGAGTCCATGCTTGTATGATATTGTGTAAAAACTGCATTCAAGAAACTTATTTTGTTGTAACATATTTGTATTGTAAACCATTATGTAATGGTCGTGTGTAAACAGGATATTTTAGATTATCATTATTTGATAATCTACGTAAAGCTTTTTAAACCTTTATTGATGAAATAAAGGTTATGGTTTGTTTTAAAATGAATGCAGTCTTTGAAAAACGTCTCATATAGAGGTCAAAACCTCGCAACGAAATCAATTAATATGGAACATTTTTAATCAATAAGAACGGGACATTTCAGTAATAATCTAAAAACCTTGTTTCTCACCCCAACTACTGAATCCGTCACTTGTAAAAAGGTTTTATTTAAAAGTTGTAACCCGATATTCTTTTTCTCACTTTGGTAAGAAGCGAACATCACTAACCCGTAAGTATAACATGCTTCTTTATGTTGCATGTTAGAAGCTCTTTCTAACTCGCGAAATCCTATGTTGGGATATGTTGAGTCAAAATAGGTTCTTAACCCGTAGCGTAAAATTGCATTTGGGTAACTTACGGTCTCCCCAATGTGATATACCCCACCTATCAAAGGAAAGCCTTTTATAAACTAAGGCATTTCTGGAAAGTCTTTCAAATGTTTGACAAGTTAATTTCGCCATAACTAAATGTGCTGATGAACTCTGACCGACTCTAGACAAGATTTCCTCAATCATATCCTCTGGTAGGTCTTCTAAAATATTCGGTTGTCTACCCTTAACGTCCATTTTGTTTTTATACTGTAAAATAGACAAGGATTAGATTCATAAAAGATAATTAACAAACAATACAAGCAATTTTTACATAGAACATAAAAGTACAAGCACACTATAATACATATAATGCACAACATGATTACAACTCCCTAATCTGAATCACTGGTTTCTTCTTCTTCGGACTTGGTTCGCCTTCCTAATTTTTTAGGGATATATGGTGTTCCTCTAATACGAGCCGTCATTTTCCACAATGGTTTAGAAAAACCTGGTGGTTTAGAGGTTCCCGGGTTATTGTTACACTTTAGGAAATACGGATGTTGCCGATACATATAAAGCTCATCGGGGTTGGAATCGGGTTTCTCTATTTTTATACCTTTTCCCTTATTATTTTCTTTTGCTATATTAAATTGGGTTAAGGTGATTTCTATAACATCATTGGAATCCTCATCGGGATCCGATTCATCGGAAAATTGGTAATCTTCCCAATATTTTGCTTCCTCGGCAGAAACACCATTGACCATTTTTAACTTTGGTCCGTTGGTTGAGGATTTTCTTTTATTTGAATGATTTACTGTAGGTATCACTATTTCTTCCTCCAGAACCTCTTCTTCTTCTGGTTCCTCCTCTTCCGATTCATCCTCTTCTGATTCCTCTTCTTCCAGTTCCTCCTCTTCCGGTTCCTCCTCTTCCGGTTCCTCTTCGGGAATTTGTGAATCTTCCCAAAATATATTCGACTCTTCATTATTATTAGGTGAATCAATGGGATTTGTACTAGAGGTAGACATTTATCACACAATATCAAACACATTAAGAGGTGAATATATCACATAATATTTACATGTTAATAATATATAGTTTCCAACAAAAGTGTTAAGCAATCATTTTTAAAGAAAACACGGTCGAAGTCCAGACTCACTAATGTATCCTAACAAACTCGATAAGACACACTAATGCAAATTTCTAGTTCTCTAAGACCAACGCTCGGATACCAACTGAAATGTCCCGTTCATATTGATTATAAACGTTCCATATTAATTGATTACGTCGCGAGGTTTTGACCTCTATATGAGACGTTTTTCAAAGACTGCATTCATTTTTAAAACAACCATAACCTTTATTTTATCTATAAAGGTTTAAAAAGCATTACGTAGATTATCAAATAATGATAATCTAAAATATACTGTTTACACACGACCATTACATAATGGTTTACAATAAGAATATATTACATCAAAAATAAGTTTCTTGAATGCAGTTTTTACACAATATCATACAAGCATGGACTCCAAATCTTGTTCTTATTTTAGTATGCAATAGCGGAAGCTCTTAATAGTCACCTGAGAATAAACATGCTTAAAACGTCAACAAAAATGTTGGTGAGTTATAGGTTTAACCTATATATTTATCAAATTGTAATAATAGACCACACGATTTCATATTTCAATATACATCCCATACATAGAGATAAAAATCATTCATATGGTAAACACCTGGTATCCGACATTAACAAGATGCATATAAGAATATCCCCTATCATTCCGGGAAATCCTTCGGACATGATAAAAACAAATTCGAAGTACTAAAGCATCCGGTACTTTGGATGGGGTTCGTTAGGCCCAATAGATCTATCTTTAGGATTTGTGACGACCCGGAAATTTCCGACCAAATTTAAACTTTAATCTTTATATTATTCAGACACGATAAGCAAAGTTTGTTAAGTTAAATCTCAAGAATTTTAAACTGTGTTCATACATTCATTATAACCTCGACCAAATTCCGACGATTCACGAACCGTTATATATAAATAGATATGTATATGTATATATATATATTATAACTTGAGAATATTAATAAAGTATTAAACGTATAATACTTTACACGAACGTATTTGTTTCAATATGATTTTCGACGAAAAAAAAATATATTAAATGATTGAATTATCAGAAACATTGAATTATGACTACAAGTCTCTGTTGAGAGGTCCACTATGATTTGAGAAAATCTATTCCTCTTAACGATATTCAGAATAATTTGTAAAGCTATTTATAAATAAAAATAAAAAGTGTCATTTACGAAAGTTAGACAAAAGTTAGTGGAGAATTGGTTTCCATAATATTCTATTAATCTATTTTCAAACGTACAAAGACGTTTTCAGTTTAAAAAGAACTTTATTATTAAAACGTATATAACTTTTATAAATATCTAGAATCACTTTTGAAAACTCATTACTTAACCAGTATAATTAATATAACGATAACGATATTTATATTTTATTTCATTAAATATATATAACGGTTTAAATTAATATTATATATATTTATACGCGTATTATACATACATAGTTTTTTATACTTTTACTATACTTTAACTTTACCTTTACTTTACTTTTACTTTACTTTAACTTTAATAATTCATACTTTAATAATTCACTTTAATAATTCATACTTTAATAATTCACTTTAATAATTCATACTTTAATAATTCATACTTTAATAATTCATACTTTAATAATTCACTTTAATAATTCATACTTTAATAATTCATACTTTAATAATTCACTTTAATAATTCATTCTTTAATAATTCACTCTTATAATTCAAAAATCTATTATAAATAGAATTCAATAGGTTTCATTATTTCATAGAAACTTGAAAATATATTTCTCTAAACTCTCTCAATTGATATATATATATATATATATATATATATATATATATATATATATATATATATATATATATATATATATATATATATATATATATATATATATATATATATATATATATATATTTGCTCTGTATTATTTCAAGATATTATTAGTATACATAAAATATTATGACGGAGTGCTGTCCGAGTGATTTCAAAATAGTTTTTTTGAATGAGTCGAAGCTAAGGAAATTATGGGTTATAGCTATGGAGGTGATGGGTATGGTTCATGGGTATGCTCGTGAGGTCAATCTAGTGTTTATCATCTCCGTTGCGTCTACGTACTTTCCTGCAATATTGAATCTCAATATTGATACGTTCGTGAATCCGAGGCCAACCTTGCACTTATTAAATGACGTTATATGTATTTTTACTACGAAATACAGTATTGTGAGTTTCATTTGCTCCCTTTTATATATATTTTTGGTACTGAGAATACATTCGCTGTTTTTATAAATGTTTTACGAAATAGGCACAAGTACTAAAACTAATTCTACGTGGGTTTAAACCAGAAATATACCCTTAGCTTGGTAACATTAAACTACTTGTCTATGTATGGTAGGCGCGAATCCTAAAGATAGATCGATTGGGCCTAACAAAACCCATCCTGACTATGGGATGCTTTAGTACTTCGAGGTTATTTTAAACACACCTGAACTGGTGTACTTCAGAGGGTAAAACATGAACGTTAAGGCTTGTTACCGGGTGCCTACAACTTATAGAATACTTTTATACACTTGCGAGTGTACATATATTTATAAACGGAAATCTTGTGGTCTATTAATATATTGAAATGATTGTTATGATAAACCTGTGAACTCACCAACCTTTTGGTTGACACTTTAAAGCATGTTTATTCTCAGGTATTAAAGAAATCTTCCGCTGTGCATTAGCTCATTTTAAGGATATTACTTGGAGTCATTCATGGCATATTTTGAAAGACGTTGCATTCGAGTCATTGAGTTCATCAAGATTATTATTAAGCCAATTATAGTTGGATGTATTATGAAATGGTGTGCATGCCATCAACTTTCGTTGTAAAGAAAGTTTGTCTTTTAAAAACGAATGCAATGTTTGTAAAATGTATCATATAGAGGTCAAATACCTCGCGATGTAATCAACTATTGTGAATCGTTTATAATGTATATGAACGGGTCCTTTCAGTTGGTATCAGAGCGGTGGTCTTAGCGAACCAGGTCTGCATTAGTGTGTCTAACTGATAGTCGTTAGGATGCATTAGTGAGTCTGGACTTCGACCGTGTCTGCATTTCAAAAGTTTTGCTCATCATTCTTGTCGGAAATTACCTGCTTATCATTCTTAGTCTAGACACATCTTATTGCATTGATTGCATGAATAGTGTATAGACAAAATTCATATCTTAGCGTATCTGCTAATTCATATCTTAGCGTATCTGTTACTGTAAACTTTGCCTGACATATTCCGTAAATTCCTCCGTAATCTACGAAACCTTTTGCTCTATATAATTAGAATACCACCCGATAGCCGGAAAATCATTTCATATCGAAAAATTCTTTTTTCAATCGTACGAAATGGAATTCGTCATTAGTTCAAGTCCCTCGGATTCCGAAATGGAATCCCACTCAAGTTCCGAAAGCAGTGTGACCGGAATGGATCAACCAATTAGTCATCATCTATTCTGGATGAATTGGGGATGGGTTCGTAGCCTCCTTAATCATTGGAGACAAGAAGAAAGTGATCCCTTCCATCCACCACATTGCCCTCTTGGCGAAGAACCTGAAGCACTTACTGGCGAACCTATCCGAAACACCATTTTCTCTCTTATTTCTAGAGTATCTCGTCACGATTACATACTACACCAAATTCTAGATTTTATTTATCCGCTCGTCCGAACCGACAATCACCCCGGTGTAATAGAAGAAGTCAACGAGCTTCGCGCTCGGGTAGTGGCTTTGGAGAATATGGTGCAAAGGTTACAAACACCAGCAGCAGCACCAGCAGCATAAACAGTACCACCATCAGCAACACCAACAGTACCATCACCACCACCAACAACAACATCCACATCCCACACCGCAACATCACAATATGTATCTCAAACATCAACGTCATACGCCCTGTAAATATCCAGGAATATCAACAACAACAAACGATGAAGTATTAATTCATAAACTTCATTGAAGAGATATCTCTGCGGCAGTTATGTAATCTCCAAAATCTTAGAGATTATTTAATTCTGACTGTAAATCGGATGAGTGAACGGAGATGGTAGAGTAGAAACTTTGATTAAAAATGGTGTACGATTTACAAGCTAGAATTGTTTTACCAACAGCATCAACAGGACCGTAGCATCATCAACAAAGTCAGTGCCGTTAGTATCGTCAGAATCAACAGCACCTGTAACATCACAAACTCTGTCAGTTCAAGAATCATTGTGGACATCATTACGAATCAACAACAAATATATTGTATTAACGAGTTATGAAGTATTAACTCATTTCCAATCGAAAGATTTATATGTATATTTTATATGTATAAATTTTTAAACCATAATACATCTTCCCGTACTAAGCTATTATGTGTGAATCTTAACTACTCAGTTAATTCATATTACAAATATGCAATGATGTACGTCCTTCGTCCGCAACTTAACCATCGTTAATTACAATCTCTGTCTCAATTCAATAAAAAATCCAATTTATAATAAATCAAGTGTATTATTCGAATATATGTTTGATTTTACGCTTTCATCATCGATGTACTCGAAACTTTTCAAATAACATCATTCGTACCTTGCGAAGTTCACAAGAATTTCACGAAAACCAACAAATAACAAAGTAATGATTCATAATTTCAATATTATTGAAGAAATACTTATGCAATTTATAAAGTTTTAGGGATTACTCAATTCTAGTTCCAACCATAAAACAAATGAGTTTAATTTAATATTAACTCATTAAATCTATATTACATCTAAAGAAAATATACACATATATTTTCATAAAGACTGTAATAAACTTCTTTTGTGCAAAATATTAATTGTGAAATTTTTTTTAACGGGTAGGTAATACCCGAGAGATATATAAATTCACAATTAATATATTACATTTTTCGAAACTGATTCAGCATTCATCAACTATACTCCGTACTTTCACAACAATATCCATTCTTTCATATAAATCAAAACAATCATACTCATTCAAATTCAATTACATATTCTGATTTTGAAATCGCGTTATTCAATTCGAAATATAACCAGTATCATCACTCTTAGATTCCTATATCTTTCAAAGCTATACTTTGACTTCAAAACTGTGTTAGAACATCATATGTATTAACGATTACAATATGTGCTCAAACCCTTCGAAATTCCTGAAGACACTTCAACTAAGGAACAATCAAGATGATGATCCAACCACATGTTACCCACAGTTATACACCTGAAAAACTCTCAAAACCCAAGTCATAGTTCGACACGTATCCGTGTTAGACCCTTTGGCATTTACTAGCTAAAATAACTTTTCAATTCCGTTTCAAAATAGACAGTTTTGTCACAGCTCCAGCAAGTCATCTTCGACTTCTCAATCAAAACAGTCTTATTATAACCTCGATAGATACGTTGCCCTTTCGCCAACGTTACCGGGGAATCGTTTATATTCACTTCATTAGCAATGAACTTACCAACAACTTCATTGATCTTTGACTTTCCAAAAAAAAATCATTATAATTATCGAAACCCTATCATATACTCATTCGTACCTTATAACAAGAATTGCCATACCAATTATTGAGAATCAGCAATCTGTATTTTGAAACCTCGCAGCATGTCTACATCAACAATTACATATACACACAACGTCTACCTCCAAGAATTACATTCTTTGAATGAGAAATTTCTGAAAAACACCCTAAACTGCGAACCAGTTCTCGAAATTTTGAAAAATGCTGATGAAGCAGCAAAAAATGTAAACGACCTTAACAGTAAAAAGTTGGATGATAAAGGATAGTATATTGGCAAAGCTCAGAAAAAGAGAAGCTTTGGAACTGGAAAACGGATTGAGCAAAGTATGAATGAGGCTGTGGAAAAATCACAAAGGCTGAACCTGCCTTCAAAGAATCCAAATGATTCAGTACTTGCTGAAATCATTAACGAATACCTTGCTCCTGACTCTAAACCCTTGCGGACAATATCCTTCATCATCCTCTGATATTAGACATTCTAAGATATCATCGTATCTTTCATTATAAATATCATCCATACTTCTGAAGATATTTTTATAATTATTCTTATCTGAAATTATTTACCTCTTCGCGCTATCTGTATTATATCATAAAAGAAAATATTTTAGTTTCTAAATTCTGAAACATTCGCGTTTAAAATAGGAATATTCTTGAAGAAGTGTTGGGAGCTGAAGTATGAGTTAGTATAATATAATGACACTTGATCAACGTGATTATATTACAGTAATTCATGCTGAGTTTCTAAATGAAACATGATGATTCACAGATCATAACGTCATCATGTGCTATGTTACACGACTCTTGTATTCTCTTTGATCTCTAAATATCAAGAAAATATTTCTTGATGATTCGGCCTTTTCCGAGGTATTCTGGTAATTTGACAAGTCAAGATCGTGTCATTACAATTTCCTTCCTAGAACATTAACAATGTTCATTCCGAAATTTATAACTGCGAATTCTGGACCATTACAAGCGGTGCTTAATCGCAAGAAGAAGAAACGGAAGGACAAAGCTCCGAACTAGAAATGGGAGTATAAATCTTAGCAAATAGAAGAGAGCATTAACTGTGGATGACAATGATTATAGAAGAAGCAAGGACTTTGAAATATCAGGGAAGATATAAAACCCAACAACAACCCAGAAATCACAAACCATATATATCAATTCATATAGCAATATAAAGACACGGGAGAACTAAAAACACTATAAAACCAAGAGTATAGTAGAAGTAAATAGATTCTTCCGGAGGCAGATGAAAAAGAAGAGCGACAGATATGAAAGTGAGGAGTATATCAAGAATCAGCACTGGATGAAGCATATTGATAAATACTTTAAAATATGAGTTGAGAAGGTGTAAGTTGTAAGAAAACAAATGAGGTGGATTTATAGTGAAATATCCGACAGAGAAATCAAAATGGATTATCGCATTAATTCGAAGAGGATCATAATTTCCTTAATCGCCAAATAATCAAATCCAATATAGATTACAAAGATTTTCTTTTCGGAGATCAATCGTGATGACGTCAAAAGATACGACGAATTACTATTATCTTATTTCATTCATTTACGATAACGTCACTCATACGCTTCGAGTAATCGAATTATTTTATCCATTCTTCTTGAACATGATAAAACTCTATAATCGTTATAATAACATTCTCATTGTTAGTCATGACGACCTCTATCAAATTTCGGGGACGAAATTTCTTTAACGGGTAGGTACTGTGACGACCCGGAAATTTCCGACCAAATTTAAACTTTAATCTTTATATTATTCAGACACGATAAGCAAAGTTTGTTAAGTTAAATCTCAAGAATTTTAAACTGCGTTCATACATTCATTATAACCTCGACCAAATTCCGATGATTCACGAACCGTTATATATAAATAGATATGTATATGTATATATATATTATAACTTAAGAATATTAATAAAGTATTAAACGTATAATACTTTACACGAACGTATTTGTTTCAATATGATTTTCGACGAAAAAAAATATATTAAATGATTGAATTATCAGAAATATTGAATTATGATTACAAGTCTCTGTTGAGAGGTCCACTATGATTTGAGAAAATCTATTCCTCTTAACGATATTCAGAATAATTTGTAAAGCTATTTATAAATAAAAACAAAAAGTGTCATTTAAGAAAGTTAGACAAAAGTTAGTGGAGAATTGGTTTCCATAATATTCTATTAATCTATTTTCAAACGTACAAAGACGTTTTCAGTTTAAAAAGAACTTTATTATTAAAACGTATATAACTTTTATAAATATCTAGAATCACTTTTGACAACTCATTACTTAACCAGTATAATAAATATAACGATAACGATATTTATATTTTATTTCATTAAATATATATAACGGTTTAAATTAATATTATATATATTTATACGCGTATTATACATACATAGTTTTTTATACTTTTACTATACTTTAACTTTACCTTTACTTTACTTTTACTTTACTTTAACTTTAATAATTCATACTTTAATAATTCACTTTAATAATTCATACTTTAATAATTCAGTTTAATAATTCATACTTTAATAATTCACTTTAATAATTCATACTTTAATAATTCACTTTAATAATTCATACTTTAATAATAATACTTTAATAATTCACTTTAATAATTCATACTTTAATAATTCACTTTTATAATTCAAAAATCTATTATAAATAGAATTCAATAGGTTTCATTATTTCATAGAAACTTGAAAATATATTTCTCTAAACTCTCTCAATTGATATATATATATATATATATATATATATATATATATATATATATATATATATATATATATATATTTGCTCTGTATTATTTCAAGATATTATTAGTATACATAAAGTATTACGAAGGAGTGCTGTCCGAGTGATTTCAAAATAGTTTTTTTGAATGAGTCGAAGCTAAGGAAATTATGGGTTTTAGCTATGGAGGTGATGGGTATGGTTCATGGGTATGCTCGTGAGGTCAATCTAGTGTTTATCATCTTCGTTGAGTCTACGTACTTTCCTGCAATATTGAATCTCAATATTGATACGTTCGTGAATCCGAGGCCAACCTTGCACTTATTAAAAGACGTTATATGTATTTTTACTACGAAATACAGTATTGTGAGTTTCATTTGCTCCCTTTTATATATATTTTTGGGACTGAGAATACATTCGCTGTTTTTATAAATGCACAAGTACTAAAACTAATTCTACGTGGGTTTAAACCAGAAATATACCCTTAGCTTGGTAACATTAAACTACTTGTCTATGTACGGTAGGCGCGAATCCTAAAGATAGATCTATTGGGACTGACAAACCCCATCCTGACTATGGGATGCTTTAGTACTTCGAGGTTATTTTAAACACACCTGAACTGGTGTACTTCAGAGGGTAAAACATGAACGTTAAGGCTTGTTACCGGGTGCCTACAACTTATAGAATACTTTTATACACTTGCGAGTGTACATATCTTTATAAACGGAAATCTTGTGATCTATTAATATATTGAAATGATTGTTATGATAAACCTGTGAACTCACCAACATTTTGGTTGACACTTTAAAGCATGTTTATTCTCAGGTATTAAAGAAATCTTTCGCTGTGCATTAGCTCATTTTAAGGATATTACTTGGAGTCATTCACGGCATATTTTGAAAGACGTTGCATTCGAGTCATTGAGTTCATCAAGATTATTATTAAGCCAATTATAGTTGGATGTATTATAAAATGGTGTGCATGCCATCAACTTTCGTTGTAAAGAAAGTTTGTCTTTTAAAAACGAATGCAATGTTTGTAAAATGTATCATATAGAGGTCAAATACCTCGCGATGTAATCAACTACTGTGAATCGTTTATAATGTATATGAACGTGTCCTTTCAGGATTCACGTCAATTAGTAGATCGGTTTACTAATTCTTAGGCTACCAAGCAAAAGGGGCATATTCGGCTTCGATCATTCTATAACAACCCCTCATTTTTCCATTTTGAAATTTCCAAATTTGCCCTTAAGGTTTCATTGTCTTATTCCGTGTATTATCATTAGGGTTGTTATTCGGATATAATAAGTGCTCGAGTAATTAAACGCTCTGTAAATTAATGCTTGTAATTAATAATCTGAAACCTCAACCTTAGACATTAATTAATACCCGAATCTTATAAACCATAATCCTAATATTAAATTAATAATATAAACTATATGTAATAAATAAATTATGACATTATAAAAATTAAACTAGTAGGAACTAAGTAAAAATTTATAAAAAGATATGTACTAATAATTAAATGGGTAAATAAAATGTGTTATAAATAAATGTAACTTTAATAAAAAAATATATAAATTATATAAATAAATAAGTAATGCTAAAAAAAAGGCTAGCAGGGAAGGAAAAAAAAAGAGATAAAGATCATGGAATAAACCTAAACTAGTTCCAAGTATTTAAACTTACCAATCCTAATCTAATCACAATTTCAAGCCTAATTCTAATCTAGTTCAAATATCATCTTAATCCCAAGCCTTTGAGCAATTTGTGTTGGGTTATAACTCTTGCTAAACCCCTATATAAACACTATCAAGTTAGCCTTTCTCATTCACAAATCCTTCCACAACCAAACACTCCAATCTCCTCTCTTTCTTTATTTAGTTCGGCAGTTTTTTTGTCAACAACATCATCACCTAAAACCGACCACCGCCACCACTTTTTGAACACGTCTGCTGCTCGTTCCTGCAGCCTTTCACCCCAGCTGCTACTGCATTTTTTTTGGGCAGCCCAAACCCTACCTTTTGTCGACCAAAACAACCTTCCAAATCATCACCTTAATCGACTAAAATAGCCCCTCAACAACCTCACCTGCATCGATTACAATCACCTTCCAAACAGCCACTAAATTGCCGCCTTAATCAGTCCAAAAACAGCCCTCAATCGCCATATCATTGCTCCTGTTTCTGCTGTCTTTTGAGCCATAAAAGGCTGCTATTTGCAGCTGTAACACGCCACCTTCTGCAGCCTTAAAATCGACCTCCTGCAGCTCTTGTTGCTGTGTTTTTCGACCACCAAACACCACCTAAACCACCTGGTTTGCTGCTGTAAACCGTCACTCAAACAGCCCCAAAAACCCGCCTATTTTGCACCTTTGCTGCTGCTATTTATCTACTGTCTTCCGCCACCAAAAACAGCCCACTGCAGCTCCTGTTTTAGCTGCTGAGAACCGCCAACAACAACAGCCTTTTTGCTGTTTCTGCACGATCAAAACAGGCCAAAGACCCGCCCGTTAAGTCACTCTGCTTCTGCGTTTCTGGGCTGCTGCTGTCTGCCGTAAAAACACCACTAAAACTGCCACTTTTGGGTCACTTTTGTCACTGTTTTTCTGCTGTTGCTGATCGGTTCTTCCACCACCATCAAACATCATTTTTTTTTGTTCCAAACTCACTTAAGGTATCCCATAAACCTAAGCTTTTGACATCCTTTTATTTTGATTCAATTACTTATGTTTATGTTATAAAACTTGGTTAATACGTTCGAATTTAAGAACACTTAGTGTTGGTATGAACTTGATGTCGATAAAAAAATAATAAATAGAAGTAGAACACACACATGCATGCGTAATATGTATATGGATATAATATGTATATGTATCGTGATGTATATGTATATGTATTATGAACAAGTTTAATAAAAGTAATATGATAATTAGAAAATAATTATAAACATGTATATGTAATTAGATAATAATAAAAGTATAATAAGAGCATAATGATAAACTAGTTTAATAAGTTAAAGATTGAACATGAATACTTTTTATGGTTAATGATTATGACATATGTTGTGAGTAAGCTAAATAATTAAGTATGATTACGAAGTATTAATAATTTGTTAATTATTAAGGATAAGTATTATATTTATAAGATTAGGGTTGTTGAATATAATTAATACAAATAAGAGGGTTATAATTTTTATGTGCATGAGGGTAATTGATAAGTAATAATAATAATGATACATATGCATGCATGCATGCATACGTATGTACATGTATACATTGTAGATATATGTGTGTGTATATGTGAATATATACATAGGTGTATATGTATATGTATATATGTATGTATATGTACGTGTGTATGTATGAGTGTGTATATGTATTAGGTAAATATTATAAGAAATTACAAAGATGATGAAATGTCCCGTTCTTATTGATTAAAAACGTTCCATATTAATTGATTTCGTTGCGAGGTTTTGACCTCTATATGAGACGTTTTTCAAAGACTGCATTCATTTTTAAAACAAACCATAACCATTATTTCATAGATAAAGGTTTTAAAAAGCTTTACGTAGATTATCAAATAATGATAATCTAAAATATCCTGTTTACACACGACCATTACATAATGGTTTACAATACAAATATGTTACAACAAAATAAGTTTCTTGAATGCAGTTTTTACACAATATCATACAAGCATGGACTCCAAATCTCGTCCTTATTTAAGTATGCGACAGCGGAAGCTCTTAATAATCACCTGAGAATAAACATGCTTAAAACGTCAACAAAAATGTTGGTGAGTTATAGGTTTAACCTATATATATCAAATCATAATAATAGACCACAAGATTTCATATTTCAATACACATCCCATACATAGAGATAAAAATCATTCATATGGTGAACACCTGGTAACCGACATTAACAAGATGCATATATAAGAATATCCCCATCATTCCGGGACACCCTTCGGATATGATATAAATTTCGAAGTACTAAAGCATCCGGTACTTTGGATGGGGTTTGTTAGGCCCAATAGATCTATCTTTAGGATTCGCATCAATTAGGGTGTCTGTTCCCTAATTCTTAGATTACCAGACTTAATAAAAAGGGGCATATTCGATTTCGATAATTCAACCATAGAATGTAGTTTCACGTACTTGTGTCTATTTTGTAAATCATTTATAAAACCTGCATGTATTCTCATCCCAAAAATATTAGATTTTAAAAGTGGGACTATAACTCACTTTCACAGATTTTTACTTCGTCGGGAAGTAAGACTTGGCCACTGGTTGATTCACGAACCTATAACAATATATACATATATATCAAAGTATGTTCAAAATATATTTGCAACACTTTTAATATATTTTGATGTTTTAAGTTTATTAAGTCAGCTGTCCTCGTTAGTAACCTACAACTAGTTGTCCACAGTTAGATGTACAGAAATAAATCGATAAATATTATCTTGAATCAATCCACGACCCAGTGTATACGTATCTCAGTATTGATCACAACTCAAACTATATATATTTTGGAATCAACCTCAACCCTGTATAGTTAACTCCAACATTCACATATAGAGTGTCTATGGTTGTTCCGAAATATATATAGATGTGTCGACATGATAGGTCGAAACATTGTATACGTGTCTATGGTATCTCAAGATTACATAATATACAATACAAGTTGATTAAGTTATGGTTGGAATAGATTTGTTACCAATTTTCACGTAGCTAAAATGAGAAAAATTATCCAATCTTGTTTTACCCATAACTTCTTCATTTTAAATCCGTTTTGAGTGAATCAAATTGCTATGGTTTCATATTGAACTCTATTTTATGAATCTAAATAGAAAAAGTATAGGTTTATAGTCGGAAAAATAAGTTACAAGTCTTTTTTGTAAAGGTAGTCATTTCAGTCGAAAGAACGACGTCTAGATGACCATTTTAGAAAACATACTTCCACTTTGAGTTTAACCATAATTTTTGGATATAGTTTCATGTTCATAATAAAAATCATTTTCTTCGAATAACAACTTTTAAATCAAAGTTTATCATAGTTTTTAATTAACTAACCCAAAACAGCCCGCGGTGTTACTACGACGGCGTAAATCCGGTTTTACGGTGTTTTTCGTGTTTCCAGGTTTTAAATCATTAAGTTAGCATATCATACAGATATAGAACATGTGTTTAGTTGATTTTAAAAGTCAAGTTAGAAGGATTAACTTTTGTTTGGGAACAAGTTTAGAATTAACTAAACTATGTTCTAGTGATTACAAGTTTAAACCTTCGAATAAGATAGCTTTATATGTATGAATCGAATGATGTTATGAACATCATTACTACCTTAAGTTCCTTGGATAAACCTACTGGAAAAGAGAAAAATGGATCTAGCTTCAATGGATCCTTGGATGGCTCGAAGTTCTTGAAGCAGAATCATGACACGAAAACAAGTTCAAGTAAGATCATCACTTGAAATAAGATTGTTATAGTTATAGAAATTGAACCAAAGTTTGAATATGATTATTACCTTGTATTAGAATGATAACCTACTATAAGAAACAAAGATTTCTTGAGGTTGGATGATCACCTTACAAGATTGGAAGTGAGCTAGCAAACTTGAAAGTATTCTTGATTTTATGAAACTAGAACTTTTGGAATTTATGAAGAACACTTAGAACTTGAAGATAGAACTTGAGAGAGATCAATTAGATGAATAAAATTGAAGAATGAAAGTGTTTGTAGGTGTTTTTGGTCGTTGGTGTACGGATTAGATATAAAGGATATGTAATTTTGTTTTCATGTAAATAAGTCATGAATGATTACTCATATTTTTGTAATTTTATGAGATATTTCATGCTAGTTGCCAAATGATGGTTCCCACATGTGTTAGGTGACTCACATGGGCTGCTAAGAGCTGATCATTGGAGTGTATATATCAATAGTACATACATCTTAAAGCTGTGTATTGTACGAGTACGAATACGGGTGCATACGAGTAGAATTGTTGATGAAACTAAACGAGGATGTAATTGTAAGCATTTTTGTTAAGTAGAAGTATTTTAATAAGTGTATTGAAGTCTTTCAAAAGTGTATAAATACATATTAAAACACTACATGTATATACATTTTAACTGAGTCGTTAAGTCATCGTTAGTCGTTACATGTAAGTGTTGTTTTGAAACCTTTAGGTTGACGATCTTGTTAAATGTTGTTAACCCAATGTTTATAATATCAAATGAGATTTTAAATTATTATATTATCATGATATTATCATGTATGAATATCTCTTAATATGATATATATACATTAAATGTCTTTACAACGATAATCGTTACATATATGTCTCGTTTAAAAATCATTAAGTTAGTAGTCTTGTTTTTACATATGTAGTTCATTGTTAATATACTTAATGATATATTTACTTATCATAGTATCATGTTAACTATATATATATCCATATATATGTCATCATATAGTTTTTACAAGTTTTAACGTTCGTGAATCACCGGTCAACTTGGGTGGTCAATTGTCTATATGAAACATATTTCAATTAATCAAGTCTTAACAAGTTTGATTGCTTAACATGTTGGAAACATTTAATCATGTAAATATCAATCTCAATTAATATATATAAACATGGAAAAGTTTGGGTCACTACAGTACCTACCCGTTAAATAAATTTCGTCCCGAAATTTTAAGCTGTTGAAGGTGTTGACGAATCTTCTGGAAATAGATGCGGGTATTTCTTCTTCATCTGATCTTCACGCTCCCAGGTGAACTCGGGTCCTCTATGAGCATTCCATCGAACCTTAACAATTGGTATCTTGTTTTGCTTAAGTCTTTTAACCTCACGATCCATTATTTCGACAGGTTCTTCGATGAATTGAAGTTTTTCGTTGATTTGGATTTCATCTAACGGAATAGTGAGATCTTCTTTAGCAAAACATTTCTTCAAATTTGAGACGTGGAAAGTGTTATGTACAGCCGCGAGTTGTTGAGGTAACTCAAGTCGGTAAGCTACTGGTCCGACACGATCAATAATCTTGAATGGTCCAATATACCTTGGATTTAATTTCCCTCGTTTACCAAATCGAACAACGCCTTTCCAAGGTGCAACTTTAAGCATGACCATCTCTCCAATTTCAAATTCTATATCTTTTCTTTTAATGTCAGTGTAGCTCTTTTGTCGACTTTGGGCGGTTTTCAACCGTTGTGGAATTTGGATGATCTTCTCGGTAGTTTCTTGTATAATCTCCGGACCCGTAATCTGTCTATCCCCCACTTCACTCCAACAAATTGGAGACCTGCACTTTCTACCATAAAGTGCTTCAAACGGCGCCATCTCAATGCTTGAATGGTAGCTGTTGTTGTAGGAAAATTCTGCTAACGGTAGATGTCGATCCCAACTGTTTCCGAAATCAATAACACATGCTCGTAGCATGTCTTCAAGCGTTTGTATCGTCCTTTCGCTCTGCCCATCAGTTTGTGGATGATAGGCAGTACTCATGTCTAGACGAGTTCCTAATGCTTGCTGTAATGTCTGCCAGAATCTTGAAATAAATCTGCCATCCCTATCAGAGATAATAGAGATTGGTATTCCATGTCTGGAGATGACTTCCATCAAATACAGTCGTGCTAACTTCTCCATCTTGTCATCTTCTCTTATTGGCAGGAAGTGTGCTGATTTAGTGAGACGATCAACTATTACCCAAATAGTATCAAAACCACTTGCAGTCCTTGGCAATTTAGTGATGAAATCCATGGTAATGTTTTCCCATTTCCATTCCGGGATTTCGGGTTGTTGAAGTAGACCTGATGGTTTCTGATGCTCAGCTTTGACCTTAGAACACGTCAAACATTCTCCTACGTATTTAGCAACATCGGCTTTCATACCCGGCCACCAAAAATGTTTCTTGAGATCCTTGTACATCTTCCCCGTTCCAGGATGTATTGAGTATCTGGTTTTATGAGCTTCTCTAAGTACCATTTCTCTCATATCTCCAAATTTTGGTACCCAAATCCTTTCAGCCCTATACCGGGTTCCGTCTTCCCGAATATTAAGATGCTTCTCCGATCCTTTGGGTATTTCATCCTTTAAATTTCCCTCTTTTAAAACTCCTTGTTGCGCC
Source organism: Rutidosis leptorrhynchoides (assembly GCF_046630445.1). Classification (NCBI taxonomy): domain Eukaryota; kingdom Viridiplantae; phylum Streptophyta; class Magnoliopsida; order Asterales; family Asteraceae; genus Rutidosis; species Rutidosis leptorrhynchoides. The sequence goes on from NC_092339.1 coordinate 351,080,819, forward strand.
TCCTTTATTTGAGTAGTAATATTATTATGAATCATTATATTCATAGATTTTACTCGAATGGGTTCTCTGTCCTTCCTGCTCAAGGCATCGGCTACCACATTTGCCTTCCCCGGGTGGTAACGAATCTCAAAGTCGTAATCATTCAATAATTCAATCCACCTACGCTGCCTCATATTCAGTTGTTTCTGATTAAATATATGTTGAAGACTTTTGTGGTCGGTATATATAATACTTTTGACCCCATATAAGTAGT